>NC_092770.1:35523509-35823509 GCF_047496795.1 Chiloscyllium punctatum
GAGAGAGAGAGAAAAGAGACAGAGAGAGAGAAAAGTGAGAGAGAGAAAAGAGAGAGTGAGAAAAGAGAGAGAGAGAGTGACAGAAAAGTGAGAGAGAGAGAAAAGAGAGAGAGAGGAAAGAGGGAGAGAGAGAGAGAAAAGATAAAGAGAGAAAAAATTGAGAGAGAGTAAAGAGAGAGAGAGAAAAGAGAGAGAGAGAAGAGAGAGATTGAGAGAAAAGAGAGAGAGAAAAGAGAGAGAGAAAGAAAAGAGAGCGAGAGAGAAAAGAGAGAGAGAAGAGAGAGAGAGAAAAGTGAGAGAGAGTGAGAGAATGAGAAAAGAGAGAGACAAAAGAGAGAGAGAGAGAAAACAGAGAGAATTGGAAAAGAGAGAGAGAGAAAAGAGAGAGAAAATAGAGAGAGAGAGAGAAAAGAGAGAGACAAGAGAGAGCAAGAGAGAGAAAAGAATGTGAGAAAAAGAAAGAAAGAGAGAGAGAGAAGAGAGAGAGGAAAAGAAAGAGAAAAAAGAGAGAGAGAGAAAAGAGAGAGAGCAAAGAGAGAGAAAGAGAGAAAGGAGAGAGAGAAGAGAGAGAGTGAAAAAAGACAGAGAAAGAGAGAGAGAAAAGAGAAGAAAAGAAATAGAGAGAGAAAAGAGAGAGAGCGAAAAGAGAGAGAGAGAAAAGAGAGAGCGAGAAAAAAGAGAGAGAAAAGAGAGAGAGAGAAAGAGAGATAGAGAAGAGAGAGGGAAAAAAGAGAGCAAAGAGAGTGAGAAAAGAGAGAGAGAGAAAAGAGAGAGAGAAAAAAGAGAGAGAGACAGAAGAGAGAGAGAGAGAGAAAAGAGAGAGAGAAATGAGAGAGAGAAAGAGAGTGAGTAAAGAGAGAGAGAGAAAACAGAGAGCGAGAGAGAGAGGGAAGAGAGAGAGATAGAGAGAAGCGAGAGAGAGAGAGAAAGAGAGAGAGAGAGAAAAGAGAGGGAGAGAAAAGAGAGGGAGAGAGAAAGAGTGAGAGAGAGAAAAGAGAGAGCAAGAAAAGAGAGAGAATGAGAAAAGAGAGAGAGTGAGAGAAAAGAGAGAGAGAGAAAAGAGAGCGAGAGGAAAGAGAGAGAGAGAGAAAAGATAGAGAGAGAGAGAGAAAAGAGACAGAGAGAGAGAAAAAAGAGAGTGAGAAAAGAGAGAGAGATACAGAAAAGTGAGAGAGAGAGAAAAGAGAGAGAGAGGAAAGAGAGAGAGAGGAAAGAGAGAGAGAGAGAAAAGATAGAGAGAGAGAGAAAAAAGAGACAGAGAGAGAGAAAAGTGAGAGAGAGAAAAGAGAGAGTGAGAAAAGAGACAGAGAGACAGAAAAGTGAGAGAGAGAGAAAAGAGAGAGAGAGGAAAGAGGGAGAGAGAGAGGGAAAAGATAAAGAGAGAAAAAAATAGAGAGAGAGTAAAGAGAGAGAGAGAAAAGAGAGAGAGAGAAGAGAGAGAGTGAGAGAAAAGAGAGAGAGAAAAGAGAGAGAGAGAAAAGAGAGAGCGAGAAAAAAGAGAAAGAAAAGAGAGAGAGAGAAAGAGAGATAGAGAAGAGAGGGAAAAAAGAGAGCAAAGAGAGTGACAAAAGAGAGAGAGAGAAAAGAGAGAGAGAAAAAAGAGAGAGAAACAGAAGAGAGAGAGAGAGGAAAGAGAGAGAGAGAAAAGAGAGAGAGAAATGAGAGAGAGAAAGAGAGTGAGAAAAGTGAGAGAGAGAAAACAGAGAGCGAGAGAGAGAGGGAAAAGAGAGAGATAGAGAAAAGCGAGAGAGAGAGAAAAGAGAGGGAGAGAAAAGAGAGGGAGAGAGAAAAGAGTGAGAGAGAGAAAAGAGAGAGCAAGAAAAGAGAGAGAATGAGAAAAGAGAGAGAGTGAGAGTAAAGAGAGAGAGAGAAAAGAGAGAGAGGGGAAAGAGAGAGAGAAAAGATAGAGAGAGAGAGAGAAAAGAGACAGAGAGAGAGAAAAGTGAGAGAGAGAAAAGAGAGAGTGAGAAAAGAGAGAGAGACAGAAAAGTGAGAGAGAGAGAAAAGAGAGAGAGAGGAAAGAGGGAGAGAGAGAGAGAAAAGATAAAGAGAGAAAAAAATTGAGAGAGAGTAAAGAGAGAGAGAGAAAAGAGAGAGAGAGAAGAGAGAGATTGAGAGAAAAGAGAGAGAGAAAAGAGAGAGAGAAAGAAAAGAGAGCGAGAGAGAAAAGAGAGAGAGAAGAGAGAGAGAGAAAAGTGAGAGAGAGTGAGAGAATGAGAAAAGAGAGAGAGAAAAGAGAGAGAGACAAAAGAGAGAGAGAGAGAAAACAGAGAGAATTGGAAAAGAGAGAGAGAGAAAAGAGAGAGAAAATAGAGAGAGAGAGAGAAAAGAGAGAGCAAGAGAGAGAAAAGAGTGTGAGAAAAAAGAAAGAAAAGAGAGAGAGAGAAGAGAGATAGGGAAAAGAAAGAGAAAAAAGAGAGAGAGAGAAAAGACAGAGAGAAAAGAGAGAGAAAGAGAGAAAGGAGAGAGAGAAGAGAGAGAGTGAAAAAAGACAGAGAAAGAGAGAGAGAAAAGAGAAGAAAAGAAATAGAGAGAGAAAAGAGAGAGAGCGAAAAGGAGAGAAATAGAGAGAGAAATAGAGAGAGAAAAGAGAGAGAGAGAAAGGAGAGAGAGAAAAAAGAGAGAGAATGAGAAAAGAGAGAGAGAAAAGAAAGAGAGAGAAAATAGAGATAGAGAGAAAAGAGAGAGACCAGAGAGAACGAGACAGAGAAAAGAGTGAGAGAAAAGAGAAAGAAAAGAGAGAGACAGAGAAGAGAGAGAGGGAAAAGAGAGAGAAAAGAGAGAGAGAGAGAAGAGAGAGAGAAAAGAGAGATAAAAGAGAGAGAAAGAGAGAAAAGAGAGAGAGAAAAAAGAGAGAGAGTGAAAAGAGACAGAGAAAGAGAGAGAGAGAGAAGTGAGAGAGAGAAAAGAAAGAGAGAGAAAAAAAGAGAGGGAGAAAGAGAGAGAGAGAAAAGAGATAGAGAGAGAAAAGCGAGAGCGCGAAAAGAGAGAGAGAAAAGAGAGAGAAAGAGAGATAGAGAAGAGAGAGGGAAAAAAGAGAGCAAAGAGAGTGAGAAAAGAGAGAGAGAGAGAAAAGAGAGAGAAAAAAGAGAGAGAGACAGAAAAGAGAGAGAGAGAAAAGAGAGAGAGAGAGAAAACAGAGAGCGGGAGAGGGAGGGAAGAGAGAGAGATAGAGAAAAGTGAGAGAGAGAGAAAAGAGAGGGAGAGAAAAGAGAGAGAGAAAAGAGAGGGAGCGAAAAGAGAGGGAGAGAGAAAAGAATGAGAGAGAGAGAATAGAGAGAGCAAGAAAAGAGAGAGAATGAGAAAAGAGAGAGAGTGAGAGAAAAGAGAGAGAGAGAAAAGAGTGGGAGAGAGAGACAGAAGAGAGAGAGAGAAAAGAGAGAGAGAGGAAAGAGAGAGAGAGATAAGATAGCGAGAGAGAGAGAAAAGAGACAGAGAGAGAGAAAAGAGAGAGA
The DNA here is from genome assembly GCF_047496795.1 of Chiloscyllium punctatum. Classification (NCBI taxonomy): domain Eukaryota; kingdom Metazoa; phylum Chordata; class Chondrichthyes; order Orectolobiformes; family Hemiscylliidae; genus Chiloscyllium; species Chiloscyllium punctatum. Next base: position 35,526,965 of record NC_092770.1, read on the forward strand.
GAGAATAGATAGAGAGAGAGACTGAAAAGAGAGAGAGAGAAATGAGAGAGAGGGGAAAGAGTAAGAGAGAGAGAATAGATAGAGAGAGAGACTGAAAAGAGAGAGAGAGAAATGAGAGAGAGAGGAAAGAGTGAGAGAGAGAGAGAAAAGATAGCGAGAGAGAGAAAAGAGAGAGAGAATTGAGAGAGAGAGAACAGAGAGAGACAAGAGAGAGAGAGTGAGAGAGAAAACAGGGAGAGAGAGAAAAGAGAGGAAAGAGAAAGAAAAGAGAGAGAGAGAGAAGAGAGAGAGGGAAAAGAGAGAGAGAAAAGAGAGAGAGAGAAAAGAGAGAGAGAAAAAAGGGAGAAAAGAGATGGAAAGAGAGAAAAGAGAGGGAAAGAGAGAGAGAGTGAAAAGAGACTGAGAAAGAGATAGAGAGAGACAGAAAAGAGAGAGAGAGAAATGAGAGAGGGGAAAGAGTGAGAGAGAGAGAGAAAAGATAGAGAGAGGGAGACAGAAAAGAGAGAGAGAGAAATGAGAGAGAGAGGAAAGAGTGAGAGAGAGAGAGAAAAGATGGCGAGAGAGAGAAAAGAGAGAGAGAGAATTGAGAGAGAGAGAGAAAAGAGAGAGACAAGAGGGAGAGAGTGAGAGAGAAAACATGGAGAGAGAGAAAAAAGAGAGAGGGAAAAGAGAGAGAAAGAAAAGAGCGAGAGAGAAAAGAGAGAGAAGAGAGAGAGAGAAAAGCGCGAGAGAATGAGAAAAGAGAGAGAGAAAAGAGAGAGAGTGAAAAGAGAGAGAGAGAAAAGAGAGAGAGAAGAGAGAGAGAGAGAAAAGAGAGAGGGAGAAAATGAAAAGAGAGAGAAAATAGAGAGAATGAGAGAAAAGAGAGAGAGAGAGAAAAGAGAGAGACCAGAGAGAGCGAGAGAGAGAAAAGAGTGAGAGGAAAGAGAAAGAAAAGAGAGAGAGAGAGAAGAGAGAGAGGGAAAAGAGAGAGAGAACAGAGAGAGAGAGAAAAGAGAGGGAAAGAGAGAAAAGAGAGGGAAAAAAGAGAGAGAGTAAAAAGAGACAGAGAAAGAGAGAGAGAGTGAAGAGAGAGAGAAAAGAGAGAGAGAAAAAGCAGAGACAGAAAAGAGAGAGAGAAAAGAGAGAGAAAAGAGAGAGAGAAAAGAGAGAGAGAGAGAGAAAAGAGATAGAGAGAGAAAAGAGAGAGAACGAAAAGAGAGTGAGAGAAAAGAGAGTGAAAAAAGAGAGCGAGAGAAAGAGAGATAGAGAAAAGAGAGAGAGAGAAAAAAAGAGAGTGAAGAGAGAGAGAAAAGAGAGAAAAAAGAGAGAGAGAAATGAGAGAGAGAGAAAAGAGAGAGAGAAAAAGAGGGAGAGAGATAAGAGAGAGAGAGAAAAGTTTGAGAGAGAGAAAAAAGAGAGCGCGAGACAAGAGGGAGTGAAGAGAGAGAGAGAAAAGAGACAGAGAAAAGAGATAGAGAGAGAGAAAAGAGAGAGAAAAAGAAGAGTGAGAGAGAGAAAAGAGCGAGAGAGAAAATAGAGAGAGAAAAGAGAGAGCGAGAGAAGAGAGAGAGAGAGAAAGAGAGAGAGAGATAAGAGAGAGAGTGAAAATAGAGAGAGAAAAGAGAGAGAGAGAAAAGAGAGAGAGAGAGAGAAAAGAAACAATGCTGTAAAATATTTACCTGTAAGAGCCTAAATAGAGTACAAAGTATATTAATCAAATTGAGTCTGTCCTCTCAGGTGGATAGTAAAAGCCTTCATGTAATATTTGAAGAGGAGCATTGAGTTTACCCCTGGGTCCTACAACAACACCACTAAAACCATACTGCTTGCAAAGTCTGAATTTAAAGCACAGTTAATGAATTTGCTATATTACCATACCTAGAGAACTTGATGTAAAGCGGACAGAGTGATTGAATGGGTGGATAACGATCAAAAGGTATAGAAATTTGATCTAAATCTACGAATTTTGGGAAATTTTGCAGATTAAAATCTATTGCATCTTTTTGGCCCAAAGAGGTAGGCTGTATCTGTTGAAAGGTTGGAGATGTGAAGAACCAATTGTTGGAAGGTAGGTTTGTTAAGGAAAATGATTAAGCTTGGGAATGTACTGCCTGATGAAGGCGGATGTAAATTTAATATTAGTTTTCAAAGTGGAGTTGGATAATTGCTTAAAGGAGCAGAAATTGCAGAGTTATGGGAAGTAGATTTATCTTCAAAACAGGCCAAATGTCTCTGTTCTATGTGTACTAGTCTCTGATTCTAGACATGCTCCCTCATGTCCACAGGGAATATGATTGTACCTCCCAGTCCTATAGCTTAATTTAATCTCCTTCCATAGGATATTTAAGTTCCACCTGAAATCAATCCCTCCCTTTGGGTGAGGTGCCTGCACAGGCACTTAGTACAGTTACTAAATTTGAGCCAATGGACCAAGGACTGGCAGAATGAGTTTAACTTAGATACATTTTATCAATCCTTTGTCCAATTGCCATCACAACACTGCATCTGACTCAAATGCAGGTTCATGCTAGGCTTTACTTCTATTTATCAAGCCATGAAGGAGTAGAGACTGCCTGAAAGAGCCTCGTTTCAAACCATCAGTGAGTACAGTGGTCGAGATGAAATAAAAGTGGAGAGTTTGCCAAATGTTTTTAGGGGCCTAAAGAATAAATTTTAAAATTCAAGCCAGAATAAGAGCATGAATACAGTGAAAGGAAAGTGGGCTGAATGTTTAACAGATTGCAAACGACCTTTCAGCTGTAGAGATGCGCAGGATGTATGTTCAGGTTGAACCTGGAGCTGAGAATTTAATTAATTTATTTGCTTTAATTATTGTCTTGTATATCTTGTCACAGAATACAGCGAAAAGTATTGTATAGTGTGGCATTCTCTGGCACCATCTTAAAACTGTAAAATAAACCAAAACATTGACAATAAAGGCAGAAAAATGAAGAAAGCATCCAACCTTACAATCCTTCTTGCAAAGTGGTCCATCATGGGCCATGGGTCTGGTGGCCAAGCATGAGACCCTTTCACAGCATCCTCCCACCCTCCCCCCCCCCAGACCCCCTCACCCACCCCCAACATCAAAAGTTGCTATTCTTTGGCGCTAGCTTGCCTTCGCCAACATTCTCACTATTGTGATTCCTTGCTACCAACAATGTTGCCGGGTATCAAACTGACCCAAACTTCACTCTGTCGCCACCATGAGTCCTCTGTGGGTACAGCTCACCGATACAGCTGCTGCTGATATTGCTGCGTCTCATACTGGGCCTGAACTTATCTCCACCGCTGCCACCATGAACCTGCACTGGACATAGACAACATAGGGAACCCAAACTCACCTCTGCAGGAGCAACCATGAGTCAGTGCAAGGACTGCCTCAATAATGCCTCAAGTAAAGAAACCAAAACTGTACACAATACTCCAGGGCTGCAACCTATACAGCTGCAGCATAACCTCCCAGTTTTTAAACTTCATTCCTCTAGCAATGAAGGACAATGTTCTATTCTCCTTCCTAATTACCTGCTGCAGCTGCAAACCAACCTTTTGTGATTCATGCACAAGGATACCCAGGTCTCTCTGCACAACAGCATGCTGCAATTTTGCACTATTTAAATAATAGTCCATTTTGCTGTTATTCCTACCAAAATGGATGACCTCACATTTACCAGCAGTGTATTCTCCATCTGCTAGACCTTTGTCCACTCACTTAATCTAACTATATCCCTCTACAGACTTTCAATGTCCTGTGCACACTTTGCTCTCTGACTCATCATAGTGTCATTGTTTCATTGTAAGAATGACTAATTGGCATTTTAAGACAGAAATAGTGAGGGCCTGCACTGTGTATGCTCCAACTTGTTGTATTGTCAAGAGATAAACACGCAGATGGAACGGATGAGCCCTCCCCCATCTCTCTCTCTCTCTCTATTGCTTGTGAACAGTGCATGACAATCATATGGCTTTAAGAGGTGTATTTTGCCCTATTTTTTGAAGAGACGTTTTAAGACAGAGGTGATGAGCCAGCTATTGAAAGTAAAAGGCTTGTGAGGCATTGAGTTTTTCCTTGAGTAGGATCAATTAAAACACCACGAATAGCTGGGGCAATCTCCCACATAACTAATATTTTTAGTTTTAGTTTCTCAGTAGCAGCTGCTGGGATCTTGAAGCTGGATGTGGGAGCTGTTCTTCCTCTCTGGGTTACAGCTAAAAGCTGGGGGGGGCTAGAACTGCATGTGAGACAATCTGATTTACTGAATTTGTCTTTTGCCAAGGGTGTGTTTATGGCATGTTACCATATTGGAACAGTTACTGTTTTGTCATTAACTAATCTATTATTCTGTTAAGTTTTCCGGTAGAGTTAAGTAATTCCAATTTCTTCTTTCTTTTGTTGTTTTTGAACTGTAGTGTATGAATAAAGTGTGTTTTGCTTTGAATCTGGTATTTTGACCAATCAAATTGCATCTGGAATGCAACACCTGCTGTTCACCTTTAATATAAGAAAACACCGGGATCTAGACTAGTTTTTTAGATATATTTTGTTGGGTATTGGTCTGGTCCATAACAAACATTGCCACTAATTTTGTTCTTGAGTACATGGACCTCTGAGATCCACACACAGCCTCTTCTGGAACCAGAAGCCAATGCTGCGAATTGCACTGCTTCACCAATTGGTTTGTGTGGATCCACAGAGCACCTGCAACATCATGTAGCTCAGAGGGGATGTTACCTTGAGGTTTCCTTGCTACATTGTACAATAGAATCACAGAGGTGAATAACACCCTTTGGCCCATTGAGTCTGCACCATTCAGAAACAACTGCCTAATTATTCTAATCCCATTTTTCAGCACTTGGCCCATGGCCTTGTATATCTTGGCTTCAGATTCAAATACTTCTTCAAAATCATGAGTGATGCTAAATCTTAATATGGACACCGCTCACAGGCAGAAGACAGTGCCAAGTTATTAGAAAAAAATGGTGTGTATATATCTATAAGACAATAGCTCAATTCCAGATGTGCAGAAGTAGAACATAGTTATAGAGCAGCAAAAGGTCAAAAAACTACTCACGCAAAGATATTAATGAGGTAGAGTAACCTACATCAAATATATTTCTATGGGACATTGGAGAGCCAAGTCTGACTGGACACGGACGATGCCAGAAACCCAAACTCACCTCTGCACCTCTTGGTTTGGCAAGGAGCAAATTTGTTGCAAAGACCTCTTTTATTATTTTTAGATTGTGGACTGAAAATGGGAAAGGGTACTGCTTTAAACCAATAAAACTGTGTAATAGGATGTTTGTAGTTTTATAAACAAGTTGTAGGAGCATATTGTGAGTGTTATATAATGCCTTATTGGAGTAGTGTGGGAAAATTCCAGTTAAATCAGCACCACATGCGTGTGTGTGCTCAGGGCAATTCTGCCCAGAGACAGTCAGTTCATTGGCTCTTTACTCTGTTCAATCTGCTACCTTGTCCCTTCCATGTTGGCTTCTCTCATGTGACTTTAAGCTTTTTGTACCTTAAAAATTGAATACATTCTGCCGATTTTCTGTGAAAATGACCTCCTCTTAGTGTTAATCTGTCTTGCTTTTTGACTTCTGGTTCACTCTTTACGTGAATAATTTTCTCCAAATCAAATTTTGCTTGGACTGTGATAACGCTGACAAAGACTCATTAGTAATTCCAACAATAATTCTGTCTCTATGAATTCTGATTTCAAAGCTTTGTAGTTACACTTTTCCACATGATCTTTAGAGATCATCCATCATGTTATTTAAGGATTCCAATGAATGTTGAACTTGTCTGTTAAATCTTGCTCTTTCAGAACTTTTATTTGTTCTCAGATTAAAGTGTCAATGTTGTCTCTTAAGTCTTGGTGAATTAATACATTAATCAGCTTTGGTCCCAGTTGATTCATATAGTATATTTATTTGTGCAGCTTCTGATTTAGTGTCTTGTTTGGAAGCAATCCTGTATCTAGATAACTGTTTTTCTCCAAAATGTCCATCTCTGTATTCTATTTGGCCCATCTTTGAGATTAAATCTTCATGGCAGTATTATTTCTACTGCTATTTCTTCCTAAAGCAATTCATTATTCTTCTTTCAATTCTTCACTGTCTCAGTGCTGCTTTATTCTCTTTGTTTGCAAGAGTTCTACATTTACTGCAAAGCAATGCTGTTTTATTTTCCCTGTATTAAAGGCTTTTAACTGTGCAGAGTGGTAATGATGCTTGCTGTGTTGTTTACTGCCAGGTTTTGTCATGCTTTTGTAACCAAAGTGAAGGTTTTCTGTCTTCCTTTGAACAAAATGGTTCATTTCTTGCCTTTCATGATCTAATAAATAATTCCTTTTCTTCCTTTTCCCTGACTTTGCAGAGTGAATTCTGCTGCCTGCAGACATAATGCTGAATCCCTTTTGCTTTAAAGCTTTCCTGAGATGATTCATGCTACCCCTGGTTCTTCTAATAATGCCTTACAATTTGGCCTTTCAATTTTAATAAAGGTCCCTGTTCGTTTTAATGATGTCTAAATAAATTTCAGTTTCCGCAGAATGAATAAATTCTCCCCTTTTTAACCATGACTTCAGTTGTGGATCTCCTACTCTTATTGTGACCTCAAAAGTCAGCTTAATTTATTCTCCTATTCGGCGCTTTCTACTCCGGATACTAAGATAGGCCTCACTGGACTTCATATATGCTTTTTCCACCATGTTTGCCATTGCCCACCTTGTTCAGGCCTCCACTTTGTGTCTTCGAATGAAAGCTTTTTATCTCTTAGCATCTTCACATTTGTTAGCCTGAGTTTGCATTCAGTTGGGCCATAAAAGACAGCCTCCAACTACTCTTTATTTTGACTTAAAGTAATATAGCACTCAGAACACAGACACTCATTCACAGACAACGACTCCAGTGACAGTCTCACAGTGACTAGAATTAACAGAATATAACATTTATACCTCACTTGCTTGACTATTAACATAACCAAAATAAAACCCAATAGTTGAAAACTAAAAGAAGTCAAGAGTGAGGTGCATCCGAGGAGCAGGAGAATCGATGTTTCGGGCAAGATCCCTTCATCAGGAATGAGGCTGTGAGCTGAGGGGATGGATAGATAAAACAGAGGAGGGTACGGCTGGGAGGAACGTAGCTGAGAATGCAATAGGTAGATGTAGGTGGGGGTAAAGCTGATAGGTGGAGAAGAGGGTGGAGTGGATAGGTGGGAAGGAAGATGGACAGGTAGGATAAGTCATGAGGGCGGTGCCAAGTTGGAAAGTTGGAACTGGGATAAGGTGGGGGAGAGGAAATGAGAAAACTGGTTAAGTCCATATTAATGCCATGTGGCTGGAGGGTCCCCAGGCAGAAGATGAGTCGCTCTTCCTCCAGGCGTCAGGTGGTAAGGGTGTGACAATGGAGGAGACCTAGGACCTGCGTGTCCTTGGGAGAGTGGGAGGAGGAGTTGATGTGTTCGGCCACAGGGTGGTGGGGTTGGTGGGTGCGGGTTTCCTGGAGATGTTCTCTGAAGCATTCTGCAAGTAAGCATCCTGTCTCCCCCGTGTAGAGGATACTGCATCGGGAGCAACAGATATAGTAAATGACATGTATGGAAGTGCAGGTAAAACTCTGATGGATGTGGAAGGCTCCTTTGGGGTCTTGGATGAAGTGAGGGGGGAGGTGTGGGGTGTAGGTTTTGCAATTCCTGCGGTGGCAGGGGAAGGTGCCAGGAGGGGAAGGTGGATTGATTGGGGGCGATGTACTGTTCAACCTCTTTGTGGGAGCACGAGGCAGCACCGATACAGTCATCAATGTCGGGGAGGAAAGGGTGGGGAATGGTGCCAGTGTAATTGTGGAAGATGAACTGTTCCACTTAGCCGATGTAAACCACATAACCGGTTTAATTGAAAATGAAACCTAATTCTGCAGGTGAGTGAATGATTGACTGCAGTTGGAGGGTGTGAGTGTAGGGGCACACACGTTTCATCTCAAGAATGACATTTCAAAATGGTTATCACTATACCTGTGCTAGAGTTCCACTTTTTTTTACTCAGTGTGTAAATTGAACTCTGTTTTTGGAGGGATTTTTAAAGCACCAAACATCAACTTAAGGGCTGAGGTCTGTGGTACGCTAATTAAATGTTGTTCTTTGAAAATGACCATACAACAATATATATCATATTTATGAGATCAGATTCCCTACAGTCCGGAAACAGGCCCTTCGGCCCAACAAGTCCACACCGACCCTCCAAAGAGTAACCCATCCAGACCCATTCACCTACTCCCTACTAATGCACCTATCACTATGAATTTAGCATGGTCAATTCACCTGACCTGCACATCTTTGGACTATGGGAGGAAACTGGAGCACCCAGAGGAAACCCACACTGACACAGGGAGAATGCGCAAACTCCATGCAGAGGGACACCCAAGGCTGGACTCAAACCCAGGTCCCTGGTGCTGCAAGGCAGCAGTGCTAACCACTGAGCCACTGTGCCACCCTAAATATCACATTTTGTAATTAGATCTTACTGAAAGCTTATCAAATTTGCTTTCAATATTAAACAGACTGAATTAAACCATAGCAGTATAATATTTTCTCCCAGAGAAATTTCAAAATCACTAGTTAATATAATTAAAAACAAGCGGATTAATATATTTCAAATTATGGTCATGGTTTGTTGTTTTTTATAAAGAAACCAACACAAGTCCTACCTTTGCATTAAAGATATTTAAATAAAACATTCCATAGGTCACAATTTTGACTTTGTGTTATTGAATGGGTTTTGATGAAAGGTGCCTTACTTCACTTACATTGCATGTTTGTTTTTTTCAGTAAAACATCTAATTGGCTTGGGTTCACTTGCCCTCTGCTGGCAGTATCCTGTCACTCTTATATTTACTGCCCTACTGACAATTAAATACTCTAAAGGAATATTCGTTTCGAACAAACAATGGTAACGTATCTATCAAGAAACTGATATTGTTGTGCTGTCTTTAAACTTGGAAACTTCTTATTCTGAAGAAGGGCTTATGCCCAAAATGTCGATTCTCCTGCTCCTTGGATGCTGCCTGACCTGCTGCGCTTTTCCAGCAACACATTTTTAAGCTCTGATCTCCAGCATCTGCAGTCCTCACTTTCTCCTAATTTCCTATTCTGTCTGGCTCAGAGACAATGGTTTTGATTACTGTCTTCACTGTCTGCATATTAAGCTGGGGGAGCCCCTGCCCATTGTAGACCCTCTGCTTCTCATTCAACTGATTCCTTGGAAATTCAAATTGGACGAGTTCTACAAAATGTAGTTGATCCATTCTGCCAGTTTATCAGTCAAGTAATGAAGTCAAACATTTACACCAGGTTTGGAGTCTCCAAATGAAGCCTTAAATCAGCTATAATAAAAATACGAGATTCCAGTTTGTTGCGAACAAGTCAAGGAACATAATTTATTGAGTTGTAATTTGTTGCGGAGGTAGCTGGTACACAAAATTATGCTTATCCAGTGATGCATCTTTAAAATTTTGATTATTTGATGTGGACAAGCTTACATATAGCCACAAGAATTGATTGATTTATTGCTGTTACTTATACTAAGATATAGTGAAAAGTATTGTTTTGCATTCTGTCCAGGCAGATCGTACCATACAAAGTGCATCAGGGTAGCAGAACAGACTGTAGAATACTGTGTTACAGCTGCAGAGAAGTGCAGAGAGAGAGCTCAGAATCAATGTTTGAGAGGTCCATTCAAAAGTCTGATAACAACAGCGAATCTGTTCTTAAATTGATTCATATGTATATTCAAACTTGTGTATCTTCTTCCTGTCAGAAGACAGTGGTAGAGAATATAACCAGGGAGGAAAGGACCTTTGATTATGTTGGTTGCTTTCCCGAGGCAGCAGGAAATATAGATGGAATGAATGGATGGAAGATTGGTCTGCGCGATGGACTGGACTGTGTACATGACTCTGTAGTTTCTTGCAGTCTTAAGAAGACTAATTGCCATATCATACTGTGATACATCTAGATAGAATGATTTCCATGATGCATCTATAAAAATTAGTAAGAGTCCTTGTGGACATGCCAACTTCCTTAGCCTCCTGAGGAAGTAGGGGCATGTTTGTGCTTTCTTAACTGTTGCATCGAAGTAGATGGATCAGGATACATTGTTGGTGATCATCACTCACAGGCACTTGACACTTTTAACCATCTCAACCTTAGCACCACTGATCCAGACAGGGACGTGCCCTCCACTCCACTTTCTGAAATCAATGACCAGCTCCTTTATTTTGCTGATGTTGATGGAAACCTCAGGTATCTCAGCTTCAGGTCAAGTCAGCAGGAGTTCCTCAGGATAGTGTCATTGGCTCAACCATCAATGAACTTCCCTCCAGCGTAAGGTCAGAAGTGGGGATATTCATCGAAGATTGCACAATGTTCAGCACCATTCATGACTCCTCAAGAACTGAAGCAGTCCATGTTTAAATGGAACAAAAGCTGCACAACGTCCAGACTTGCGCTGACAAGTGGCATATACCATTTGTGCCACACAAATGCCAGATACAGACTATCACCAATATGAGGCAATCTATGCCACCTTTGTTATTCAGTGATGCTTCTATCACTGAATCCCACACTACCAACATCCTTGAGGTTACCATTGAACAGAAACTCAACTGGACTTGCCACATAAATACAGTGGCTACTACAGCATGGTCAGAGACTGGGAATATTGCAACTTCTCCTGACTCCCCAAAGCCTGTCCAACGTCTACAAGGCACAACTGATGGCATACTCCCCAGTTGCCTGAATGGGTACAGCTCCAACAACACTCAAGAAGCTTGGCACAATCCAGGACAAAGCAGCCCATTTAATTGCCACCACATCCACAAACATCCACTCCCTCCACTACTGATGCTCAGGAGCAGCTGTGTGTAATATCCATAAGAGCCACTGCAGAAATTTCACCAAGATCTTTAGACAGCATCTTCCAGACACAATTGCTTCCAACTAGGAGAAGGGTAGCAGATCCATGGGAACACCACCACCTGCAAGTTCCCCTCCAAGTCACTCACCATTCTGACTTACAGCCAACGAGATATACAACATGGAAACAGACCCTTTGGTTCAACTCGTTCATGCCAACCAGATAGCCTGCATAGATTTAGTCCCATTTGCCACTACATGGACCATATTTCTCTAAATCCTTCCTATACATATACCCATCTTTCCAACATCACAACATCTTTTCTATAGAGGGTTATGCTTTCTATATTTTATATTTTTTCCTATTCACTACTTAGCTGGATAGAATTCTGAGAAGGAATAATTTAACTAGCATTAAGTAGTAATACGGAGGAATGAAATAAATAACATTTAAAAAGGTTCATTATTTGGCCTCTATTTTGTATGTCACTAAACCAAATAAAACAAATAGATTGGTTGTCATCTACCATGAGTGTAATTAACCATAGGAAATTGGAAAAAGACACTGAAAGCGTACAACTGAGCATTGTGTAAGTAAATTTTATATCTAAAGTGCCAATGTTGATGGAAATGTTCTCAAATCAATAACAGTATTAAACACAGTTATCAATAGTTATGAGAAGATGTTATTATTTTGAACTAAGTCCTTGACTAAAAAAAGATTCATTAGAGCAATTTTCTTTGAATTGTTATCGACTTGTAAACTGAATTTGAAATGTATTTCAATTGTCACTGTTGTTAAAGATTTTCTCGGTGTAATCTATCGTCCCATTAAGGACAGGAAGAATTATACTTGGACTGCAAAAGCCACCAATTGGATCTTAACTAGAGTATGGCATACAATTCTGGTCACATTAAAAAAAATGATATGGTCATGATAGCGACAATATGGAGAAGATACACAAGGTGTTGCTGGGAATGAAGGATTTTAGCCATAAGGAAGGGTAAGGTGGAGTTGTTTTCTTCTGAAGAGGAAGTTGAGGGGAGAGTTAATTGAAGCATATATACTTGAGATAGTGCTGGATAGAGTGGGTAGGCAGGACCTATTTCCCTTGGCAGTATCGCCAATAGCTGGAGGTGTAGATTTAAAGAAATCAGTAAAAAGGGTAGGATGGAATAAGGAAAAAATATTTCATGTAGTGAACTGTAGAAACCCTATCACATTTAAAAATGCTTCAGTATGCACTTGAAGGACTGTAATCTGCAGGGAGAAGGACCAAGAGCTGGAAAGAAGGATTAGCATTTTTCACCTGACACAGATGTGATGGGCCAAATGACCTCTTTCTGTGTTATATATTTTCCAGAGCCTGAGTTTATCAACAGATAATAAGTTCCACCGCTGGAACTGAGAAAGGGATCTGATCCACACCGGCAGGCAGCAAGATCCTTGGATGTCATTAGACCAGCAGCAGCCAATTAAGAGGTGACCACCAGCTCTCCATGCAATTCAGGTTGTCAACTATTGCTCCAGGCCCAATCAGAAAGCCAGTAGTTTAGTAACCTGGGCAGTGCTATTAGTAAAGCTGGCTCCTGCTGTGGCTGCAAGATGAAGGAGAGGGCACTTCAATATTGAGGACACTTGAAGGCAAGATTTGCCTTTGTACTGCACCAGGCTATATACAGTAGGAACCAGTGATTGGTGGGCCACATCCTGAAAGTAGAGTCCTAACCATAAGGGGGCCATTGCTCTTGGGGGTCCCTACTACAGAACAAGGAGTGTCTATAAAAGTGGAAACCATCCTACAGCATGGTGGTTCAGAGTTTAGCACTGCTGCGTCACAGTGCCAGGAAGCTAGATTCGATTCCCTTGGGCGACTCTGTGTGTGGAGTTTGTCCATTCTTCTCGTGTCTTTGTGGATTTCCTCCATATCCTCCAGTTATGTCCCACAGTCCAAAGATGTACAGGTTAGGTGGATTAGCCATGGTAAATTATGATAGCGTGCAGTGGGAAATGCAGGGTTACAGAGATGGGATGGGTGTCATTCTGGATGGGATGCTTTTCAGATGGTTGCTGTGGACTTGCTGGGGTGAATCACCTTCTTTCACACTGTAGGGATTCAATTCTATGACCTGGGAATCTCTTCAGGAGGCTTCTTGGTGTAATCTGGTAACTCTCCCCAGTCTTGAATGGATTTGCACCATTGAGGTTCCTTGCCATATAGCATGGCAGTGGAAGCTATCAGAATTCCCTGTAGATCCATAAACTTACATATAATTTCTTCAACACTTCTCTAACATGGGATTGAAACATTCTATTAAGTTATGGTCAGAGTGCAAAGGCAAAATGAAAAAATATTAGACAAGGTATTTCACTAAACATGATGGCTATAAGATGTCATATTGTGGTCAATATGCAATTGAGAGGTGATCAAAATGAAACAATAGCAATATGGGTATTTTAAAAAGGATTACGAACAGTGTGCTGCTTTGTTCAAATTCTAGTATGGTGGAGCTGCAGTGCAAATTCCCTGCTGGTTCAATTTGGAGGTGATCAGTTTGAACCCACTCTTAAGAACAACCAGAATGTACAACCAAAATATTGATAATCTGTGAATAAAATCAACTGACTCAAGTAAAAAATTTATGAGTTAGAAAAAGCTTTTTCTGTGTAATCTCCACACTTGTCTGACACAAATCTTCGACAATTGAACAATGTTGGCTTTTGAACTTGACATCCATGATCCATTGGAATGTTAAAAAAATGAAGATTTTCCTATCAGAAAAATGATAAAGTTAATATCATGATCATTTTCTAAGTGTAATCCGCACAGTAGCTTCAGGTATTTAAAATCAAATTCCAGAAGTTGCTGTCCAGATTGGTTTGGTCAGATGATTGTTTCATAAATATGACCTCTTGTTGTTTGGCCAATCATTGCAATGCATTGAACACTCTGACCTTTTGGATGGTAGATAGAACAAAACACATCAGAGAAAATTGGTCTTGTTCATTCACATCAAATACTTTTGATCAATCAGATTACTGCCAATCAACCTTTCCGACAAGGAATCTACTACAACTGTGGAGTTTCATTCATTCAGGTGTTAAATATCAATGATTTTTTTAAAAAATTACTCTTGATTTACTTCTTTACTTTTTCTCTACTTTTCTCTCTATATTTTATTTCTACATCCCATTTTCTCCCTTTATCCCATTTCTTTACCTGATTTGATATTAAATTCATGCACTCTAATTCACATTTCCTTGGCAGTCTCTGCACTGATAATTTCACAATTCTTCAGTCAGGTTGGTTAAGGAGATAGGTAGTGGCTTGACCTGTTCATTCAGGTGATGATTATACAATCTTCAGCATAATTTGAAACTCTTCAGGCACTAATATAGGATATGGACAACATTCAGATCACTCATAAGTGGCAAGTAATACTCACTGCATACTGCCCAGCAATGGCTATTTCCAACAGGAGAGAATCTGACAAATGTTTTTGAGATTGAATAGCATTACCAGAATGGAAATCCCTATCATCAATATCCTTGGGTTACCCACTGGCTTGAAACTTAATTGTAAAAGACTTATAAGTATTGTAACTAAAAGAGAATATCAGTGGTTGAGAATTCTGTGGTGAGTACCTCACCTCCTGACCCACCAAAGCCTGTCCACCATCAACAACACATAAATCAGGATTGTGAAGGAATACTCTTCAATCTGCTGAATGACCGAAACTCCAACAATATTCAAGCAGTTCAATACCATCAAGGATAAAGCAGCCCACTTAGTTGGCAATGCATTCACCACCTTATATATATTGTCTCACCATCAATAGCGTACAGTGGTAGGGGTGTGTGTCATCTACAACATAATTGCAACAATTCCCCTTGTCTCCTCTGACAGTACCTTTCATTATCAGAATCTTGACCAGCAAGAAGAACAAAGGCTAAAGACACAAAGGAGAAACACTACCTCCAAGTTATTCACCATCCTAACAGGGGAATATATTACCCATTCCTTCCATGGCTGGCTAAGAATGCTGGAACTCTCCCAACAAGGCTGTGAGTGTACTTAACGCACATGAATTGCAGCAATGAAGAAGGTGCTTCATTACCATCTTCTCAAGGGCAATTAGGGATAAGCAATAAATATTTGTCTCAACTGTGGTGCTCATATTCCAAGATTAATTTCCAGCCATAGATTTATGGGGTTCATCCAGCTAAATTTCTAGTCACTGGTAATGGTAAATCAATCAACAATAATAATGGTATCTCACCAGCATTCACACAAATCCATCCAGTATGAGTGGAGTGGAATGGGTTTGGATATCACTGTTGGGAATTAGTAGAGCAGAAGTGAACAGATGCAAATGAAAGCAATCAAGGATGAACAGGATTCCATTTGGAGATCAAGCAAAACAATTCCTGATCCATGAAGTCATTCTTTCGTCAAGGGAAAGCACAAAAAATTGTTGGCCAACTTGCCCAGACTCCTTAACTCAAGACGAGTTTGAAATAGTTTGCATTTCTGCAGTTGTGACATTGAAAGGCCACATTCACTTGGAATAAGTGGCAATTGAAGCTCCAGCTATAGTGCAGCCCCTCTCAGAGACCACAACACCAGTTTTAATCTCCAATCTGAGTACTCTCAATGCAGCCATAAGACAAGACATAACTGTCAACTGACAATTCAATAATGTATTATATCTTAATAACAGGAACAGGAGTAGACCATTCCGATCTCTTGATGCTGTGTTAGATCAGGGTTAATCTATACTTAAGCTTCATTTACTCACATTTACTGCACATGACTTGATATTTTTATCAAAAGAATTAATTTCAGCTTGAAAGGTTGTTTTGTCTTCCAGCATCCACAACTCTTCTTGGGAGTGAGTTCCAGATTTCTATTACTGTCATTATGAAAACATTCTTGCCTATCTTGTTTTTATTTCTAATTTTGTTATTCGCCAAACACTTTTTTTTAAATCATGTTAATACATCTTTCGGAGTCAAATCATGACATCCTATCACATTGCGTATCTCACTGAGACCAAACATTTCTTATTTGCTGTATAATGCACTTTGACTGAGGAAGTAAAAGATAATATTGTTAAAAGGACAAGTGAGGATGCTCCTTTAATGACATTTAAATACATTACTTATTCTGTAATGTGAAGAACAATGTACAGTGTATTGCAAATTCTGCCGCCTAGTGGAAGCAACTCAATCCATTTGAAATCTAAACCCTGCATTGCCTCATGTTGTGTTCAAATACTGACTATAATTTTATAATATGTTACCAGTAAAAATCTCTTAATTTAAGCTGTAAAGAAAATCAATATTGTCAATCAATTATTTTTAGAATGAGATAAAAATATTTCATGATGACCATCTGACATAATACTAATGTCTAATTATAGCCTTTTTGCTGACTACCAGCAATTCCACTGAGATGAACCACAGCCCTTAATTTTCAGATCTGGTTTTAATTACATACACTAAGTACGTAACTGGTTTAACTACCTACTTTCCTGACATGATTTAAAGTTAGCACAAAATATGATTGAAAAGATCCTTTTGTATTGTCCAGGAAATCTTCTACTGATGCTTTTTAATTCTGCTTCAGTGTCGCTTACATCTGATGTTTGATTGGGTGGATTATGTCTTAACAGCTAAAGTAACTACACTCATATACACACATGCACACACACTCTCACATAGAGACTGAATCACACATGGAGATTCAGATACATATAGTTCACTGACATATAAAGCTAGAAGTAAAAGTAAACTGTGAGAAGGACATTAAATCAGCAGAGGAATACGGATACATTCATGGATTGGACATGCAGGTGGTATATAGGGTATAAAGTGAGGAAATGTGAGGTTAGACACTTTGGTGAGAACTTTCAAAAATGGATTTTATATTGAGAAACTATTGCACGTTGGAGTTCAGAAAGATTTGGCTTTCTTCTGCAAGACATGAGGGTACAGTAAACTATTGGATAAACATAAGGTGTCAGCTGTTATTGGAGGTTCAGCAGCAAGAATAAGGAAATGTTTCTGTAATTCTTCTAAGCTCTGAGAATTGGGGGCCATTTAACACCCAGTGCATGGCTTTTAAACTATCTACTTGCTGACTTCCATGATGTGAGTGAATGTCTGTGTTTGTGAGTGAATGTGTTTCTACATGTGTGCAAATGTGTGTGTGTCTGTGTGTGTGTGTATGTGAGAAAGACCATGCACCTGTATATCTGCGTATGTGTGTCTGTATGCATGTGAAGGTGTGCTTGTCTGTGCGTATGTGTGTGTATGTATATGAGAAAGAATGCGTACCTGTATATCTGTGCATGTGTCTGTGTGCATGTGAGTGTGCGCTTGTCTGTGTGTGTATGAGAGAGAGAGAGAGAATGTGTACCTGAATATCTTTACATGTGTGTATGTGTGTGTGTGCGCATTGGTGTGCATATTTGTGTGTGTGAATATGTGTCTGTATGTGTGTATACATATCTGTGTGTGTGAATGTATTTGTGTGTATGCGCTTCTATCAGTGCATCTGTGTGTGTGTGTGTATGCCCGTCTGTGTGTAAGTGAATATGTATCTGTGTGCATACGTATGTGTGTGAGTGAATGTGCGTCTGTAGAGGCCTCCCTCTCCTCAAAGTTATACCCACCCATAACCACCACCCCTAAGCAGCCTCTCAAACTTGACACCCCACAGCCCCCCATCCCTCACTGAGACAACTGACCCCAGACGTACTGGTCTTTCCATTGTGGTGGCTCTGCTTATAGTCAAATAGTGGTTCTGGATTAGTGGTGCTGGAAGAGCACAGCAGTTCAGGCAGCATCCAAGGAGCAGTAAAATCGACGTTTTGGGCAAAAGCCCTTCATCAGGAATACAGGCAGAGAGTCTGAAGCGTGGAGAGATAAGTGAGAGGAGGGTGGGGATAGGCAGAAAGTCGCATAGAGTAAAATAGGTGAGTGGGGGAGGGGGTGACGGTGATAGGTCGGGGCAGGGGGAGGGTGGAGTGGATAGGTGGAAAAGAAGATAGGCAGGTAGGACAAGTCATGGGGACAGTGCTGAGCTGGAAGTTTGGAACTGCGGTGAGGTGGGGGAAGGGGAAATGAGGAAACTGTTCAAGTCCACATTGATGCCCTGGGGTTGAAGTGTTCCGAGGCGAAAGATGAGGCGTTCTTCCTCCAGGCATCTGGTGGTGAAGGAGCAGTGGTGAAGGAGGCCCAGGACCTCCATGTCCTCGGCAGAGTGGGAGGGAAAGTTGAAATGTGGGCCACAGGGCGGTGTGGTTGATTGGTGCGGGTGTCCCAGAGATGTTCCCTAAAGCGCTCTGCTAGGAGGCGTGCAGGCTCCCCAATGTAGAGGAGACCGCATCGGGAGCAACGGATACAATAAATTATATTGGTGGATGTTCAGGTAAAACTTTGATGGATGTGGAAGGCACTGTCCCCATGACTTGTCCTACCTGCCTATCTTCTTTTCCACCTATCCACTCCACCCTCCCCCCGCCCCCAACCTATCACCTTCATCCTCTCCCCCACTCACCTATTTTACTCTCTGCTCCTTTCTCTCCACCCCCACCCTCCTCTCACTTATTTCTCCATGCTTCAGGCTCTCTGCCTGTATTCCTGATGAATGGCTTTTGCCCGAAATGTCGATTTTACTGCTCCTGAGATGCTGCCTGAACTGCTGTGCTCTTCCAGCACCACTAATCCAGAATCTGGTTTCCAGCATCTGCAGTCATTGTTTTTACCTTATAGTCAAATAATGGCCATTCTTACATCTCAAGCTGAAAGAACACATTTGAAATCAGACAGAACAACGATTTAATCAACAATAACAGAGGCTATCTCTCATTGCTGTTGCACGCACTATCTGCTTCTGTGGAGTACCCTCGGGTTGCATGATTCCCCATGAAGTACAAAGTGT
The DNA here is from genome assembly GCF_047496795.1 of Chiloscyllium punctatum. Lineage (NCBI taxonomy): Eukaryota > Metazoa > Chordata > Chondrichthyes > Orectolobiformes > Hemiscylliidae > Chiloscyllium > Chiloscyllium punctatum. Next base: position 35,545,814 of record NC_092770.1, read on the forward strand.
TCCTGAATCTGTGGAAATTGTTCTGATCCATGCAGATCATTTCCATTTTGTTCAAGCAAATCTTGTCTCTCAACTTACTGACACATCTCGTTGAAGCATTCCTCAACTTGTTGATTAGCTTGGATTTCTTAATTTGCTGTCTATGGCTGTCTTACTGGTGAGCTGGATAGTTTTACATTGAGCTCTTCGTGTCTGTAAACACCACTATTTTTGCTGCACTGAAACTACTTCCTACTTCTGCACATCTTCTGGAACTGCTCTGCAGATTTACAGAAATAGCATTCTTTTTGTTGGGGCTGGGCAACACTTCTGCTTGTGTGGCATTATTGTTTCACAATGCCGATATTGAGACTCAAGGTCAAGTAAACCATTTGATGTCTACCTGATCCACTGTATATTTCACACTTGCCTTTTGTGCTGGCCTGTTACATGTGTTTGTAAAGTGTTTATACCTTATAAAGTGGATAGGTTCTGTTGTCTTGTAGGGTGAGGTTGTCCCACTCTTATCAGGATTTGTTTCAGAGTCTCGTTGATTTCTGCTGCCAGCACAATTTGAATGGCATTTTCTAATGTAATAAATCTGACAGGCTCATCATGAATTTCAACAATTCCGTCTCATACGAATTCTGGTTTCAAAACTCCATTGTCATATTTTTTTCATTAATTTGCAGAGGTCATTAATGAAATTAAAGAATCCCCTGGATGCTGAACTCTTCAAATAAATCCTTGCTCTTTCAAGGAGTCTGTTTTCTCTCAGACTAAAGATTACCAAGAGCTGTTTGAATTTCTTCAAAGGTATCTGTGCCTTCTTTTATATTTTGATAACTTATAGCATCATCCGTTGTAAGTCTGCCTGAATAAAACAGTGAATTTACTTATTGAGGTTGAGACTTAGTATTTAATTTTGAAGCAACTCTGTATCTGAAGAACTGTTTTTATTAAAGACGCCCAATTGAGTGTACAAGATATCCAATCCTGTTTGATCCATCTCTGATATTATATCTTGATGGCAATATTATTTATTCAACCAGCTCTGCTCAATACATTGTTTGTTCTTATTACTTAAAAGCTATTTTGATCCATAGAGTTTCAATGCTGTTTATTACATTTTCCTCGAAGGTATAATGATTTTTTTTCTTTTTTTTAAAGATATTTTTATTAGAAATTTAACATTTTTACAAGTTTACAAAAATAAACAAAACTCTCAAATACAAACATTGATATACAATTAAATCAAATATACAATAGCCAAAATTTAACAAAAGGAAAAAAAACACCAAAAGAGAAAAAAAAGCAAAACTCAACTCAGAATGTGTTAACATCAAATGTAATAAAACCCGCATTCGTGCGGGATTCCTCTCCTAAGGGGCCCCGGACCAGCCAGGTTTGTAATCTCAATTAAATAATTAAATAAAAGCCCTTGTTAGGATAGCCGAAATATCTGTATTTATGTAAGTCAAGAAGGGCTGCCATATTTTATAAAATAATTTGGTCTTTTGGTGCACCATATTTGTAAGGAAGTCAAGGGGAATACATTCCATAATTAATCTGTACCAATTTGAAAGTCCAGTGGGGCCCCTCAGCCACCCAGTTCACCAAAATATTTTTCCTTGCACAGAAAGAGAGAATAGAAAATAGTCTCTTCCCGTACATGTCCAGGGAGGGAAAGTTCGAAAAGCCCAAAAGGAGACATACAGGGTCCACTTTAATTTCCGTTCCTAAAATGTCTGTCAGGGTACTTGCTACTTTAGTCCAATATCTATGGATCTTATGACAGGTCCATAGGCAATGTACAAGAGTGCCCACCTCTATTTTGCATTTGGGACACATTGGAGATGCTCCTGCCTTAGATTTTGCCAATCGAACCGGTGCTATATGGGCCCTATGAAGTATCTTCAGCTGGATAGCCTGGGTTCTGTTACAGATAGTAATTCTTCTAGCATTTTCCCAAATATAATTCCACGTTTCTATAGAGATTTCTAGTCCCAAATCCTGATCCCATGTTTTAAGCAGATTGTCCATATCTCCCGATACTTCATCATGTAGTAAATGATAAATAGTGCTGACGGAAGATACCCCCACTGGTCGTAGAACATTACATTCTCTATCTGATTTATAAAGACTATCTAATAATGTAGTCTTCTTCTGTATATAATCTCGAATTTGGAAGTATCGATAGAGGTCTCCATTAGGTAATCCGAATTTCTGACGCAGCTGTTCAAAAGACATCAGGACCCCATCTTTAAATAGGTCCCCTAGACATGAGACACCCCTGGATCTCCAGAGTTTAAAAGTGGCATCTGTAAACCTCGGTTGGAATCCCCATGCTCCCACTATGTGAATGTTTTATGTGAATTACCCTCATTTTGCCGCATTATATTCCAAGCCTTAATTGTGTTTAGTATTATAGGGTTTTTACAGTGATCTGTAATGATTTTCCTCTTGTCTGAAAATAAGAGGTTAATAAGTGGGTATTTTACTTGAGAAGCCTTGATGTCCAACCAGATTGATTGTGGATCAGACAAGACCCAATCAGCTATGTAACTTAATAGGGAACTTAACTGATATTTCCTAAAATCTGGGAAGTCCAATCCTCCCCTTGTCTGTGGAAGCTGTCGCTTCTTCAGCTTAATGAGGGGCCATCTATGATTCCAGATAAAGGAACCCAACCAGCCATATAATTTACGTAGTGCCAGCCTCGGCAGCATCACCAGAAGCATTCTCATAGGATATAGGAGACGGGGCAGGACATTCATTTTAATTAGTGCTATCCTACCCAACCAGGAAATTGGAAGGTCTCCCCATCTCTGGAGGTCCTGCCTTATCCTTTCCAGCTTTCCAGTAAATGCACAAAGTTAGCCTTGTATAACTGACCAAATACCGGAGTAATAAAAATACCTAATTATAAGAAGCCCTCCAGGGACCAACGAAAGGGAAAAAGGGATCCGTCCACTAAGTGGGGTGTCATAGCAAGGCCACCCATTGGCATAGCCGCCGATTTTGAAAAATTAATTTTATAGCCTGAGAATGCACTAAATGTATTAATAACTTGGATTAGGCGAGGTACGGACATCAGAGGATTACTGAGGAATAAAAGAACATCATCTGCATAAAGGGTAATTTTATGTTTACCTGTACCAATCCTCGGGGCCATTATATTAGGATCAGCTCGTATAGCTTCTGCTAGTGGTTCAATTATTAGCGTAAATAACAATGGCGAGAGAGGACATCCCTGACGGCAGCCCCTACCCACACTGAAGCTATCCAAACCTAATCCATTGGTAACCACAACTGCTTTGGGATCACTATACAATGTTGAGACCCATTGGTAAACACCTGTCCAACGCCAAACCTTTCCAATGTGTAAAACAAATATGACCATTCAACCCTATCAAATGCCTTTTCCGCCTCTAATGAAACTACTACTCCTGGTATCTTTCCCTGATGACAGGCTTGAATCATATTCAAAACCCTTCTAATATTATTGGATGATCTACGGCCCTTAATAAACCCCGTCTGATCCTCCTTTATAATATGTGGCAGTACCCTTTCTAGTCTCAGTGCTAACGTTTTAGAAAGGATTTTAAAATCTACATTTAGCAAGGATATTGATCTATATGACATACAATCTTATGGATCCTTTCCTTTTTTAAGGATAAGAGAGATATTTGCCTCTTTCAGCGAAGGCGGGAGACAGCCCTGACTATATGCATAGTTATGCATGTCCATAAGTGGACCAGCCATTATTTCTGTAAATTCTTTATAGAATTCAGCTTGAAAACCATCTGGGCCCAGTGCCTTACCGCTCTGAAGTTGCCTAATTGCATCAAGTATTGCTTGGACTGTTAGAGGAGCATTTAGGACCGATACCTCTTCCGGAGTTAGGCCCGGAAAGGTCAAATTATTTTAAACTGACTGCATCCTCCTAGTCCTATCTTTACAATCCTGCGATTTATATAACTCAGAATAAAATTCTCTAAAGATCGCATTAATCTTTTTATGATCATGAGTCAAAATACCCGTACTTTCCTTGATAGACGTAATAGTCTGAGGGGCCTTCTTTTTCTTTGCAAGAAATGCTAAGTATCTACCCGGTTTGTCACCATATTCATATAACCTTTGTTTTGCAAATAATATTTCCCTCTTAGCCGTTTGAGTAAGGATAGTGTTTAGAGCTGTCCTCAGAGCCGTAATCCTTTGCAATTTAATCATGGAAGGTCTATCAGTGTATGCTGTTTCAGCTGCTTTTAAGCGAGCTTCGAGCAGACGCTGTTGTTCTCCCTTCAATTTTTTCTGGGTCGCTGAATAGGAGATGATCAAACCTCGCGTGTAAGCTTTGATGGTCTCCCACATCATTGATGGGTTGCTAGCCGTACCTGAATTAATTTCTAAAACAGTTTTAAATTTGTGAGAGAAGTACTTTACAAATTTACTGTCTTTCATTAGGAAGGGGTCCATACGCCAATGCCGAGGGGATGTCCCATTGTTCCTCGCCTTAGTTTCCATATATACAGCAGCGTGGTCGGAAATTGCTATACTACCTATTTTACAGGATAATATGGAATTTAAAAAGGGGGCAAAAAACATATCAATTCTGGTATGGCATTTATGTGGATTGGAATAAAAAGAAAAATCTCTGCCCTGTGGATGAAGACATCTCCATACATCTACTAATCCTAATTCTTTGTTCAGATCCACCAATTGTCTAGATCTGGGAGATACTCCTACAGTATTCTTGGGAATCCTATCTATTTCCGGATTCATAATACAATTAAAGTCTCCCCCTATAATTGTATGACGGGCACCAAAAGCCATCAATTTTGAAAAAGCTTCCGTTATACATTTAAAGGGGTGTGCCGGGGGGCAGTACAAATTTAAAATCCCATATTCCTCTTCATTTATGAGGGCTTTGATCAAAATATATCGTCCAGATTCATCTTTTATCTGATTTAGGATTTTGAAAGGGAAATTCTTCTGAACAAGAATAACAACTCCCCTGCTTTTTGAGCTAAAAGACGAAAAAAAGGCCTGATCAAATCCACCCTGTCGTAATTTCAAGTGTTCTTTATCTGACAGGTGTGTCTCCTGTGGGAGAGCTATATTGACTCTCTCTTTCTTAAGATTTGATAATATTTTCTTCCTTTTGACTGGTGAATTACTCCCCTTGACATTCCAGGTGCACCACTTAACCGACTGATCAACCATAATCATCTGGGCAAATCCGAAACCCCTCGGGAGGGGAAACCCTATCTAGAACATCCCGAGCATAGAGCATATAAAATTTACAAAAATGAAGGCTCTCTAATACACTCACAACAGTATAATAAAAAACTATTTCTAAATAAAAAAAATAAAACGTACCTAAGTGGAGATTTTCCCCCTTGTTCCCAGGGGGTGTCACTTCCTCTCCAAAAGTCCATCATATCCTCTCCCAATCAATGCCCCACCCTTGACCCAGGTGCTCCTCAATAAAATGAGGAGAATTCAGATATAATACAAAGCTAGAGTTAACAGTGAGCACCCTACCCCCGCCCACACCAACACCTGGATATATTTGGTAATGTTAATACCATATATAAATATATAACTATAAAATTACAACCTCAACAAATAATAATTAAATATAATAATACAAAATAACAAGGGAGAAACAGCCCCGCTCCTAAAGACAGAGGTAAAATAGAATAAGGTAACCACCTCCCCCCACCAACATTAACCAAACCCCCCAGTTTATATATATATTACCCACATATATACATAAAATAATAAAAGAAAACAACCCCGGGAGGGGGGGGGGGGGGAAATCAAATCCGTCTCCCCACCCCCCATGATAATATTAAACAGTAAGGTAAGAAAAAAGAAAAAAAGGGGGGATATAGACCAAAGTGGGGGGAAAGGCAAACCAACATCCATTATCTCTTACAGTTTATCTAAGAGAGTCCAAGAATTTCTTAGCCTTTTCTGGTGATCCGAAGTTATATACGGATCCTTCATGGTTAAAGCGTAGCGTCACTGGGTAGCGTAAGGAGTACTGAATATTTAAGTCCCTTAAATGCTTCTTCGCCTCGTCAAATGCCTTCCTCTTTTGGACCAGAGCTGGGGAAATGTCCTGGAAAAACATGATCTTGGATCCTTTATAGATCATAGCTTAGGGGTCTTTTCCAAGATTTCTAGAAGCTTCTAGGAGTATCTGCCTCTCCCTATAGCTCTGCAGCCGGAACAGGACCGGACGTGGGTGCTGGTTCGAGCCGGGCCCGTGTATTGCGACCCGGTAGGCCCATTCTACCCTTACCTGGCCTGATCCAGCCTCCAAATTTAAAAGCTGTGGCAGCCACTATTCGAGGAATGCTCTAAGCTGGCCTTCCTCTTCCCGTTCGGGAAGGCCCAGCAAACGAATATTTTTTCGACGACCTCGATTATCGAGGTCATCAATGTAATTCTCTAAGGTCCGGACTCGCTGTTCGAGAGTCCAGACCTGATCCACGGCCGACTGAGCTGTAGTTTCGGAGGTCGCGGCCTTTAACTCTGCCCCTCCGACTCGGCGCTCGATTTCCTGGATGTCTCAGTCGTGCTTCTCCAGCGCGGCCGAGAGTGAGTCCCATCGATTTCGGGACTCCTCGATAAAAGCGTCGATCTTCGTGTCCAGTTTGCAGATCATCTCCACAAGGCTTGTTACTGTAGGTAAGTCCCCCAGGGCGGCTGTGGACGCCTCTGCTGCAGCTGAAGAGGGAGAGGGTGGGGGAGGCGGTCCTGCTTGTTGAGAGCTGCGGGCTCCCTTCCCTTTGGTCATTTTTATTAAGTATTAGACTGTTTAAATGTAATACTAAGCAACTAGTTAAATTTAACAGCTATTATAAATTATTTGGTGAGTGTGGTGGGGGTGGGTGACCCACTTTACCCAAGTCTTGGAAAGAGCACTAGAGACTCAGACTTGCTGGGTCGCCGCCATCTTGGATCCCCCAGGTATAATGATTTTTAATGAGTAAATGATGGATTTTAAACTTTAAGCTTGCATTAAATAAGTAATATTTTATTTCTCATCTTAAAGAATCTTTGAACTTTCACATGCTATACCAGCAATATTTTCTTTGCAAGTGTTTAAATGCTATTATAGAAAAACTGTAGTATTATATCCTAATAAAGTTTTAAAATCCATGTTATGACAAGCTGCCTGTCTCAACCGTACCTCCTCATACTATTCTCATACCCCTTAATTCCTTTAGCACCCAAAATTTATTTCCCTTAGTTGTGGAGCATTTTTAAGTCAGCTCATCCCTCTGCTGTACAAAATCCTCCAAATGAAAACAAAATCGCCTTGTGAAAGTTACGTTGCTTAAGGTGACTTGTATAGCTTGCCCACTAGTAGCATTGCATTGAATAATATTTTAAACAAAGTTTGAGATTATTTCTATATTTATACTGATTGTAACTAGCTCAATCCCACCATCACTTCATCAGCCTCTCCATGGTGTCTTTCAACATCTTCAATATTTACTTTGATTCCTCTTTTTACTGTCCCACTAAAGAACAACATACATTTCTTTGCTTTTTAACCTGTTTTACTATTTTCAAAATATTTTTTTCTCCGCTCTGTGCTATGGAAATTGTCTACACTGAAGGAAAGGCATAAATGAAGTTGTTGTAATTTTATTCCGGCAAAATGTTTTCCAAGATGGTGAATCGTCATTTCCCGTTTCGGGTCCACTAACCCTTCCTCAGCACTTCAGTTCTGAGGAAGTGACACTGGACCTGAAACAGTTACTCTGTTTTCTCCCCACAGATGCTGCCAGACCTGCTGAGCTTTTCCAGCAATTTCCGTTTTTGTTTCTGATTCCAGCATCTACAGTTCTTTGTTTTTAGTCATTATTTCCTGATGGCTTTGGGAAATATATAGAGATTAGTACTCTTCAAAGTTATTTTGGTGGCCCTTCATAAATTATAAAGGACTGTTGGATAAAATGTGAAACTGTGACCACCTGCCTCCTCAAATGAACATAAAAGATCCTCCAGCACTAGTTGAAGATAAGGGGATTCCATTGCAGTGCTAGCCTCTAATCAATATAAAATGTTGAATCTAGAAATTTATTTCATTGCTATTTGTTTATGTTACCTGTGTTTATGCACAAATTGGCTGTTATGACTCCACTACAACCATAATTATGTCTCAAAATTAGTCACAATATGCTTTAGAATATCCTGAGGTCACAGATGGCTTCATGAAAACCCAAGCCTTCTCTCCAAAACAGGTTCTAATTATTGACACAGTCCAAGTCAAAAATCTGGAGAAAAATATTTGATCAACTAATGCTTACTAATTAATTCATTTATTATTGAAGCTTCTACCTCAGAAGAGGTTGCCAGAGGCTAACCACACTTAATTCAGTTTATGCATTATAGATTGAGTTTATATTGCCATAGGAACTGCGTTCAGCTTTTACATTTGCTTAATTTAAATTGTCTAACCAATTAGTTCTTGTACCTTTTAATAATGCAGTTTTCAGATTATTAATTTTTAATTACATTGCCTTTAGTTCTTGTCTCAGCTAATTAAAATTCACCAATTATATCCATCGCGTTAAATATTGACATGTCAATTTTAATCCTTTTATGCAAATTTGTCACATTATCTTTCTAGGTTCATTGATTGTTACAGCTACATATCTCTTCAATATTTGTTTCAATTTCATAACAAAATCATGAAAAATTAACTCGTAGTGTTTGACATTTAGTCCCATAATATGTGGTCAACTCTTAATGGTTTAACAAGCCATTCACTTGTAAAAGAATGAGCATTAACTTATAACAGCTTTCAAATTGTGCTTGCCCTTTGAGCCAGCTCTAGCATTCAGCAAGTTGGCAGTCACCTTGAACAGCAGAATTTGGAGCAGCAAAAAACTGAATGAACTATTCATGAAACTACACAAGTAAACAAATAGGCAGCAGTAGTGGGAATGAAAGTTCTAGCTGTACTGATATACATGCTCATGCACCGACACACATATCAATTTCCATGTACTTACATTGCATGCCTTCCTAAAATTTCATACCATATTCCACATTCTGTTAATGCTGTATTTCCCATGGCTAGAACCACCTAACCTACACATCTCAGGACACTATGGACAATTTAGCATGGCCAATCTACCTAACCTGCACATCTTTGGAGTGTGGGAGGAAACCAGAGCACCCAGAGGAAACCCACGCAGACACGGGGAGAACGTGCAAACTCCACATAGACGGTTGCCCAAGTTGCCCAGTTATTAAAAGTTCTCCAGAATGAATTTAACCCATTGAATATGTCATAGCACACTCTTGGACTCAGTCTTTGCAGATTATCATATTTCACTTTGATTAGTAAAGAAGCAAAAATTCTAGTTGATACTCTCATCAAAGGATAGAATTTAGTTAGCGTATTAATTCCTATTTCTGAACAGGAATTTGAAGATACTTGTTTTTGAAACAAATCAAACAGTTTGGTATTGCTATTAGTTTTATATAGAACACTTTAATACCAAAGTTCATTCATAGATTGATACTTGCATTGGGAAGTAAATGAGAGATTGTTTAGAATTAAACAGACTCCTGTAAAAAGGAATTAACTGCCATGCAGCATTGTGACTTAATTCCATTTGGATTTCTTGTTCTGTAATTCAAATCAGTTTATTCTGTTGGTTCAGGTGACTGTAGTCAGTCAATGGCTGATTCAGTTTAATTAGCTGGAACATTTGCAATGGATCACATTTATAATTGCATTCACTGCGAAGGGTTTGGTATTCTTAAATGTTTCTTGAAGGAATCCATGTGACTGAGCTTAGGCATTCTTCCAGCACTACAGTTGACAATACAAAAGACATAGTTTGAAGAAGATTATGTAAACTGAGGCATCATGTTGGATGTTTTAAGTTTTCATTGGAATCTTTAAAACCTGCAGACTTTTTTAGTCATTGATGCCTTTCAATTACGTTCTTCTCATCATGGGCTTTGGATGTTAGAGATGGGAGATATTCCAGCTACATTACTATCATTTAGCTCGTTTGAAACATTGAAATGGTTCATCATGAGAATCTTGATGTCTTTAATATTTCTCTCTTCTGAGGTCACTCTTGTTAAAATGTAATTAAGCTGATTCTCCATTCTTACTGGATAAACAAGAATATATGTTTGTTATTAAGTGCTTTCCAACTATGTATCAATTTTACATTGCTTTAAAGACACAAAATCCAGTCAGTTCCACAAAATGAGCGCATTACTGCGTATAATTCTCAGTTAAAGGTTAGGTTTTTGAATAACACATTATAATAAAGCTATACTTAGCAGAATTGACATGGCAAACTAAAACTAGGGAGATCGCATTTAAGTGTCCAGCTCTGAAATGAATACAAAGGCCTCATTCCAACCTTGAAGTAAAGTACAAATTCATGTCAGTGTATTTGGCAGAGCCACCCAAAGTCCACATCCTACCCAATTTAGTAATGCACCCAACTACTGTGCAGACTAGGTATAAGCTTTCTGCATGACTAACTTGGTTAATCTTTGTACCTGTAAAGTGGACGCAACTAGGTTAAAACTATTGATAATTATCTGAGAAATTTTGAAATGATATAGAACCATTCGGGCACTGATGTAGCACCTTCAACTGATTGTAGCCAATTACAGATTCTTCTCAATTTACATAATTCCAACAAACAGATTTTGTGACGGTGAATACATCTATAATTAATCCACTTACATTGTCATTATGCTACCACTCCAAATATAGAGCACCTTTCATACAATAAAACATCCCAAGGTTGTAAGCAGTCCAATTTCACTTCAGACAATTTACAAGTCAGAGGGATCGAATTGATTGCCAGGGAACCATGGTTCAAGTGGGGACCAAGGACCAATGTTAGGAGGAAAAAAAAATGCTCACCCGGCATTGGATGTTGGACATACAGTATGATGGTTTAGAGAGAGGGCATTGGGCAAGAGAGGTGGAGGTGGGTATTAGCAAATGATGTTGCCACAGTGTGACATGCAGCTGAGGATCAGGAATGGACCACTAATAGCTCCTTGAGGGATATGAGAGATAACAGTGCAGGAACAGAAAGAGAAGCAATTACAACTGACTCACTTCTAGGATTGAAAAACATCAGATTAGAATCAGGTGGCTGCAGTCCCAGCTAGCCAGATATCAGTGGAAAAGCGGGAGGTGTGGAGGTGTGGAGGTGTGGGGGTGGTGGAGCACTCTTGTAGTGCAGTGGTAATATTCCTAACCCTGGGTGAGGGGCCCAGGTTCAAGCCCCACCTGCTCCAGAGGTGTGTCATAACAACTTGCAACAGATTGGTAAGCAAAATAGGTTAAAAAAAAATTAAAAATCAGTGGAGAAGCATTGACATTGAATTCCATGATCAGCTGTACCAAAGACTGCAGATAAGATGTGGAAGAAAAATAGCTTGCAGTTGGTGGTGTCCCTAAGTCTGAGACAAACCCATCTGTGTTCAAACCCATCTCCACTGGAGGTATGTAATAACATCTCTGAACAGGATGAGTAGAAAATATCTGCATAGGATGCCATTTATCACCTTGGTAACTGCCATTTTGTTACTTTGAACTGAATGGATTCAGACACGACATTCCAAGAAAGACAGCCCAGATTTGAGAGACGAAAACCTTGGTAAGAATGGTGTTTTAGAAGTGGACAGGTAGTTTGCGTGATGAAGGGGTCAAAGGTTAGTTTTTTGATGCGAGATGTGATGACAACAGATTTGAAGGAGATGGTAATAGTACCTGAGGAAAGAGAACCATTAGCATATTAGCTAACATGGGAATCAGCAAAGGAAATTGTACAGTCAGCAGCTTAGTAAGAATGGGGCTGAGAAAGCAAAAGATAGATCTAATCAACGGAGAGTACATGAGGAGAGATTGGAGAAAAACTAATGACATTTATGAATTCAGGGTCAGAGTAGGGAGAACCTTAGATTTAATCAGTATTAACAAGTTACAAAAGAGAAGGGAAACAATCAAGGTAGCTGATCAGATGGACTCAGTCTTTGTAACGAAAAACTCCATCAGCTCAAATAAAAAACAGAGAATGCTGGAGAAACACAGCAGGTCTGGCAGCATCTGTGGAGAAAGAAACACGGTTAACATTTCAAATCCAATAACTCTTGAGACTCACCACTGATTTGCTCAGCTTATCAGAGACGGAAGAATGTGGTGATTTCATCTGAGGATTACCATGTCTCAGGGAGGGACAGAGGTTGAGAGGGAGTGTCCTTCATGGTAAGGAGCCCACACTGTTGGCATTACAAACCAGTCATCCAGCCAACTGAGCTAACTGACTCCTTTTATATAGGGACTTTCATAGGTTATTTGTCAAAGCGCATTTTGTTGATGATGGAAAAATCAAGTACAATTGGGGAAAAGGGCAGTAAAAACATGAATGCAAAAACAGAAACAGAGTTTCACGGTGATATTTTGAATTATAATAAAATATGCAGTTGTGCTACCCAACATTCAGGGCTAAGACCACTGTTGCTTTGGATGAGTTGAGATGGACTTCCCAAATGTTGAAATTGGATAAGGAGATGAAACTAGGAAGTGTAGTAAACAGCAAGAAGGATTGCTGTGGATCAAAATTTAATGTAACTAAGGCCCATCATCGACAGTGAAAGCTGATGGCACCCCTTTCAATCCAATCTCTACGTGAAACAAGATTTATTAATCAGCAGCAGGGCCCATGCACTGAGGCTCCTAGATCCTCTGAGGCACATGAGATTGCTGTATTTGATCACTGAAGATGGTGGGGAGGAGGGTTAATCATAAGGGGAGAAGCATTATCCTGCAGTCCCTCTTTCCAGGTCCCTTGATTAGACAGCAAGAGTACTCCAGGATAGCAGAAGTCCACAGACAAACCCAACAAGATTTGTTGCATGTCTGGCCCAGATGGAAAGTTGAATATTAGCAAGACTAAAATGAGATCCTTAGGAGGCCCTTTAGTGGTCAATTCAGGGCCTCAATTGATCTCTAATCATGAAGACCACCTGTTAATCTTTCTGCCCCACAGTTAATCACAGAGAGAGTCAGCAGACAGCACTATTTTTTAATGTTTAGAACTAGAGATGTGTGTTTGAAATGCACTGACTAATAGAAGTAGTGGCTATCTTTTCAGTAGCAATCTTCAAAAGGGAATTGGGATAAATCTGATGAAAAATGCAGAGATATGGGCAAGAATGTGGACTGGGAATAATTGGAATTATCTTCAAAAGACCTAACACAGACTCGGTGGACTGAATGATCAACTCATTTTGAGTAAGTCACATTGACCAGAAAAGCTAACTTTGTTTCTCTTTCCACAGATGCTGCCAGAGCTGCTGAGACTCTCCAGCATCTTCTGTTTCTGTTTCAAATTCTATCTGAACTGGATTAAAATGTATTGGTTAACTTTTGCTGGGCAAAAGACTAGGCCAAAAAGATTGCTCAGGTAAGAAGCAAAGAGTCAGAGAAAGTCATATTGGAGTGAAAGGCACGATTCTCATATAAACATCAAGAAAACTTGCAGAAAGTTACATTTAGTTATTACCATAATAATTGTCTGTCAATTTGTTCACTCACAGAAATGTGAAAGTGATATCTGATCTAGTACAGATAGATCAGAAATCTGTTTCCACTGCCAGGTATATAGTTTCCCAGAAAGAGTTTCCAACAGAATCTTAGAATACAACCACAGAATCCTAAAGTGCAGGGAGAGGCCATTCGGCCCACCAAGTCTGTGCTGACCTTTTGAGGAATATCAGAACATCCGTGGACACTACAGAACAATTGAGCATGGCCAAACCACCTAACCTGTACATCTTTGTACTGTGGTGCACTCTGAGGAAGTGCACACAGATACAGGGAGAATGTGCAAACTTCACACAGTCGCTAGAGGCTGGAATCAAACCCAGGTCCCTGGCGCTGTGAGGCAGCAGTGCTAAACACTGAGCAACCATGCTGTCCCAAAGTATCAATTTATTCAATAAAACCTATTTCAAATGTTAAAAAGAAAAATTACATGTTGCTCAGTGACCCAGTTGCTCTGTCTGCCTTGGGCGAGAGCCGTCACAAGCAGCCAAATACTACTTCTTGCTCTGCGAGTGGTGAGATTGTAGAAGCCATTTTAAGGTAACAGGAATGGAGCAATACCACTCTGAAATTATTGAGAAAGAACAGCTGGCCCCCTTCCAACCAACACCATTTCCCAAAGATCCATGGAATAGGCAATTCAGCTCATTCAGTGACCTAAACCAGGGTTCCATGATGAGGGAGTCTCAGCAGAATAGAGTGGGTGACATGAATGATTCATCTTAGTGTGGCCCAGTCAAGGAAGTCCCTTTTTATTCCCTGAAGCAGCTTAATAAAACAACCAATCTCACTGAACTTGAGAAGTGATTTACAGTGAACCCAAAATTTGTAATACTCACCAATAAAAAAGATAGCAAGCGCAGCAAGTGCAAAGCTGACCAGAAGAAGTATGATTACAGTAGCAAGTAGTAACATTTTCTTCAAATGCCGAAAGCAAGGCGGCGGATCGGTTTTTGTAGAATTAACTGTTGTTGGACCTGGGAGAAACAAGATAACATCATATCAAAATTAAAATATTAACTGGGAAATTATAACATTATTGCAAAATTGTTTCCATTTTGAACACCTCCCCCACCACTTAAAAATTGTGTTTTTTTTTCCTTTATTGTAATTATAATTCCAATATTCCAAGGGGTTGAATGGTTGATGGGGAAAGCAAAAACCTATAAATATATAAATGTTTATTTTGCTCAGCAACCATTTAGCAGGACAGTAGCCTGGAAGCTTTCTTATCCCTTTCAACATAAGAAAGGACCTGGTCTACCCTTCCCTTTATCAGCTATTCAACATCAGGAGATAAGGCATGTAGACTAATTGATTATGACCTTGTATCTTTGCCCATCTATGCATTATGCCAAGGTATGACGACCAGTGTAGCCATTAATTAAAAAAGGTTTTTAACTCTGCAGGGTTTATTATATGCCAGAAATGTCAGTCAATGACTAGTTATGTCAAATTTTTCATATTTTGTTAGTTTAAGTAGCTAAGTTAAAAGTTAAGGAATCTGCTTTTTCTACTATGGAAGTTTTTGGTGTGTAAAATGGCAATATTGGACCAACTGTTATTTAACAGGCTGCCTGTTCACACCACCATGGATTTTCTCTTGCAGTGGAACAAGCAGGAATATAGTCAAGAAGATAAAACTATGTCGATTAGGTTTAACATGATAGAGTATCTACTTAAATGGAAAAAAGACTGTAGAAAGCTGTAGCAGAGGGATTTGGGAGTATTCGTGCATAAATCCCAAAAGCTAACAAACAAGTTCAGCTGGTAATTGTGAAAACAAATGGAATTTTGGGCTTTATTTCAAATGGAACAAAAATAAAAATAGGGAGGTCTTACTAAAACTTGGAATTCAAGGGAGAGTGGCAAATCTGATCCAACGGTGACCTAAAAGCATGAAACAATGATTGATGAGTATTTTTGTGACTGGAGGCTTATAGGGCTCAGCACTGAGTCCCTTGCTTTGTGTTTTTATAGTCTATATTAATAATTCACAATCAAATCCTAGAGTTACAATAAAGAGTTTTTACAGATTATTTTAAAATTGACCATTTGGTTAGTAATAGGGACGAAAATCTTAGATTACAGGAAGACATGAATGGTTTGGTCAGGCTGGTATATGGAAGTCAAACTGGAGAAGTCTGAGCTCATACATTTTGTGCAGTGAAGCAAGGCAATGAAATCCACAAAAAATAGAGAATATTGGGTAATGTGGAGGAACAAACAACACTGGAGTGGATGCCCACAAATCTTTGCATGATAAGGTGGTTAAGATGATATTTTGGCATGTCTTACTTTATCAGATAAGATAGAGAATATAAGAATAGCGAGGTTAGGCTAGAACTGTTAACAACCCCAACTAAGCTACAGCATGAGTAATGTATACAATTCTGGTCTGTATTACAGGAAACATGGAAGAAGGCACAGAGGAGATTTTTGAGAACGTTGCAAAAATTGGAAAGTTTGGATAGGCTGGGGTTATTTCCCTTGGAATGGGGAGGTGATGGTTGAGTAACTGGGTGCATAAAGATACGAGAAGCCTAGATAGAGCAAATACAGATGATCCATTTACCTTAACGGAAAGATCAAAAAGCAAGGAGCAAAGATTTAAAACAAGTGGTTGAAGGATAAGAGAGAAAATGTTTTCATGCAAAGGCTGGTTGGAATCTCAAATTCAGTGCCTGAAAGAGTCATAGAGTCAGAAACTCTGGTCATATTTAAAAAGCACTCAGACCAGTCATGCTGGTCACGCCCAGTCATAGCAGAGCTATGAACCAAGTGCAGGAAGATGGGATTCAGCTGGTTAGCTATTTATCAACCAGCACAAAAATGACAGCCAGAATAGATGTTTTTGTTCATTTCTACGAATTCTATGATTCTAAATATAACCTGTATCATTGAACTTGTGTTTAGTTGCTTTACAACATTTGATATTCCCATAGTTTCTGTAAAACCAAAAGCTTTAAGTTTCATTGGATATGTAACCATCTGTGTACACGTGTATCCTTTCAACTTCCAGTGCATTTCTTAACCAAATATTTGCCCAGTTCTTTTTCAAACAGATAATCAGATTTAACATAGATAATAGCAGTTTGAGAGAGAAACATATTTTTCTAGCTTGAGTTCAGCCATTACTGCTTTTCAATGTTGTAATTGGAGAGTAAATAATCAAATAACAGAATTGATTTCAAAATTTTAAGATCCTGAATTCTGCTCTTCCCAACCTTTAAAGAGAGGCAAAAGTGAGGACTGCAGATGCTGGAAACCAGAGTTTAGATCAGAAAAACACAGCAGGTCAAGCAGCATCCGAGGAACAGGAAAATCAACGTTTCAGGCAAAAGCCCTTTATCAGGAATAGAGGCAGGAAGCCTCCAGGGTGGAGAGATCCCAACCTTTAAAGAAGACTAGTGCAGAAAAGGACACTGGGAGATGGCGCTGGCATATTTGAGGTGAAGGATTACCTTTGAGGTGATTTTTCTTCAAATGGTGAAGGAAAGCAGAAGATTGAAATATTTATTGAGGGAAGAATTGCAAGCAAATAAAATAGATTTAAACATTGGGATTTTTCTTATTATTATCAGTTTATAGGATGCAGGTGTCGTTGGCTAAGATAACATTTACTGTCCATTACTAATTGCCCTGGAGAAGGAGACAGTGAACTGCCTTCTTAAATTGCTGCAGTCCTTGGGTGTAGAAACATCCATGATGATGGTCAGAAAACAGTGCCAGAATTTTGAGCCAGTGATTTTACACTGCCTGCAAGAAGCCAAACTCAGTCAGCACGTCTGGGATTTTGCAACCATTCAATAGGCTGAAAGTCATGGCAATGCATATCTGCATTCCAATTTGTGCTTAATCTGTTAAGTTTCCTCTTCTGTAAAATCAGCCCAATAGATTGCATTTACTGTCAGAGAGCTGACTCCTAAGTGAATACAGAATGCACGATATGGTAGACTATTGTGGTACTTCACCAAATTTATTATTAATTTCTTTTCATTTGTATATTAAAGGCATGCTTGGCTTTACCTGGAATTCACTTTTTAAATATATTCTACATGCATGTAAACTCTGGTTATTTGTTAGTTGAAATCTATTATTCTCAGCTACATTTAAAATGAATATAAGCCTTACAATAAATATTTAAAAGTTGCAGTGGTTTGATAAAACAGTTTCACTATTACAGCTACAGAATGAAGCTCTTGAGTTGAAGGATTAGGCATGCTGTTGAGAACTTTAAAAATAGGTCTGCATTACTCCCAGCCTGTCAACTACTTGTTTGAAGAGTGCTTTAGGACTGAGTATATAATGGAAAATACATTATTTCGTCTTGATATTCTTTCAACATTGTCCAGCAATAAGTAGAAGCAAATAGAGAGGATAAGTGTTGCACATAAAATATTTTAAAAATATTCTTGGTCCTCATAGCTAATAGACAATACAGATACCGTACATTACCAGTAATCTAAAGAACAACCCACAAGTGTATTGTTTTAAATGACAGATTTTGAAATATCTGTACAATAAAGTGAACATCCTAATTCTATTTCACGACCGTATTGAATGGTTTTAGCTGCTTGCATGATACCATTAAGACCATTTTGTTTGATGAATTACACTGTTAATGATACACCACTGAAGGTAACTCTGATAATATATACTTGCTTTTACGTTAGTGTATTTGATCATCTGCTTAGGAAATTACCTCACCCCTTCTGGATCACCAATACATCAATAACCTGTATACAGATATTGCAGCATTTTAACAATTATCTCTGATTGCCCATTCAGAATTTCTGTGCCTCATACCAACTTCAGGCTCGTTTTTCTCATTATTTTTCAACAATTCCTTCGTGGGTGCTTCAGTTTCATCAGCAACACTTCCACATTCTGCTGACTCTAGGAGAGATTTAAAGAGAATTAGCTTGGCACATATTCTGCATGTTTAAAATGACAATGCCACTGGACCACTTCAATAATTTCCAGCAAACCATTGTATGAAGGCTCAGTAAAAGGAAAATGCTAATGATTTCATTTTTGTCCTTTCCCTGATGCGCTTTTATGCATTACAGATGTTGGATAAATTAACATCTTACACATTGTTAGTGCCTTTGTAGCAGTGTTTTTTTAAAAAAATGTATATGATACAAGAACAATTGTAGCAAGGACGTATGTTACATGGTAGTTGGTAGTACCAAAGAAAGATGTTAGAAATTGTAGAATTGTACTAGCTGAGACTTTTAAAATTGGTTTTATTTATTTGTCAGATAATATTACTAAGCGATAAGGCCATCTTAGTGGATGAAAGCCTCGGAACATAATGCCATCATTGAAAGTATCTTTAGACAGGAAAATTAAAGTACTTTTAAGCAAGTTACAGGTTCTTTGGAATCATAGTGGCAGTACACTAGGAATATTGGATAGTAAGTAGATAAGGCTAAGTGCTGGCAGCATCTTCATATAAATAGAGAGAAATCAGAATTAACGTGTCAGGGTCCTGTTGATCCTTCCTCAGACCGATACACAACAAAACATTAATTCTGATTTCTCTCCACAAATGCTGCCAGATCAGCTGAGCTTTTCCAACAATTTCTGTTTTCGTTTCTGATTTACAGCATCCACAGTTCTTTTGGTTTTTATTAAATATTTCCTGTGTTTGTCTGCGAAATGGTAGTTGTTCTCTGAGGGATAACATCAGGCTCGAGAGAAGAACAGAGATGAAATACAAGGATTACCTTTAACTACATATACTGGAGTATACCACATACTAAACAAAGTGATTACACTTTTTGTTATCAGTTACAGGACAATGCCACTATATCATTAGCTCAATCAAGATTAACATGAGATGGCTATTTGACCAGCAGGATCATTCTTACATTTATACTTTTCTTCAGCCTCTTTCTCCCATGTTTTCCTAAAGTTAGCAAATCTTATTGTTACATGATTGCACAAGTATCAGTCATCCTCAGTTCCATGCCTGCATGGCCAGCATTTATATGAACCCAAAAAACAGGGAGAAGCAGTGACATAGAGACTGGTAATCTGGAGGTCCCTGGTTAATTTTCTCGGGACACGGGTTTGAATCACAGAATTGCAGATGGTCAAGTCAAAAAAAGCTTATCTAATGGTACCCAGGAAACCAATGTCAATTATTGCAAAAATTCAACTAGTTTTCTAATGTATTTTAGAGAAGAAAAATCTGCCATCTTCACCTGATCTGATCAATATATGCCTCCAGACTCACAGCAAGGTAGCTGACTCTTAATTCTCCTTTGAAATGACCCAGGAAGCCATTCAGTGTAAGGGCAATTAGGAATGGGAATTAAATGCTAGCCTTGCTGGTGATTCCCATATTCCATGAATGAACAAAAACAAAAAAATGAATGTTGACGATATTAGATGGCACAATGACATGGTGGTTTACACTGTTGCCTCACAGCACTAGGGACCCAGGTTGGAATGCAGTCTTGAGTGATTCTGTGTTGAGTTTGCACATTCCCCTGTGTCTTTATGGATTTTCTCAATGTGGTTTCCTCCCACAGTTCAAAGATGTGCAGGTTAGGTGGATTGGCCATCCTAAATTGCCCATAGTGTCCAGTGACATAGAGGCTAGCTATATTAGCCATGATAAATGTAGGTTCTGGGCTATGTCTGCATAGGATGCTCTTCAGACTTGATAGGCTTAATGGCTTTTTCCACACTTTAGTGATTCTTTGATTCTAAACACTCTGATCTTATCCTCACTTCATATCTTCATAAGCACACTTCCTAGATAGGCTGGGAACAGTGTCCTATTTCATTTCAATACCAGTTTTTCTAACTTTACCATTGCCTTGATTGAATGAAACTAATTCAACAGGGACCAGTCAAAACATTTTTAAGTTCCATTAATTAACATTATAATTCAGTATAATTACCCTACAGCTTCAAAATGAACACCTGAAAATAGATTAAATAATAATGTAAGAATTCCAAACTTGATCAAAAAGACTTGCTTTTAGATAACACCTTTTGTGATTATAGAATCTGAAAGCATTTGACAGCCAATTTAATTAATGCACTCCAAAGTTCAACAAAGAGCAATTTGATACACAACTAGGTAATCTGTTGAATGATTTTAATTGAAAGGAAACTGAGGAGAACTTTCCTGTTTTTCTTAGGAAAATGTCACATGAACTCTTTTTTCCATTTAAAGGGCAACTGGGGGCCTTTGTTTAATATCTTCCGACAGGCAACACCTCCGACATGTCAGCACTCCTTCAGTACTGCACTGGAGAGTCAGACTAAATTTTGTGCTCAAGTTCTGGATTGCAATTTGAAGTGATAACATTCTGACTCAGAAGTGTAAGTGTTCCCCAATCGATTGAAAATATTATTAAAATATGATTTTGCAGTAATACGTACTTGACGTTGGGTCAGAGGGGTCTTCACAGGTATTTGCCCTGTGCAAATTGTTTATCGAATCAACCACATAGAGTTTGCTTTCACCATCCAAGTCAAAAAGTGTAAAATCCTTGATACCGTTCTGCATTTTCATCTAACAGAAAAGAAAATTATGTAGCAAACTAAAATATAAATCTGCAACAGCTTATCTGTGATACAAAGAATACAAATTCACAAGGAGTTTAATTTCAGACAAATAGGGCATCCAAATCTCTTAAGATTAAAACCATGTGTAATACGTATATAAAAAGATTAATAATCTTGAATTGTAATGTAAAAAACACCAAACATCAAGTACAAATGATGTTTGGTGTTTTTACATTACAATTCAAGATTACTAATCTTAATAATTTGTATAAACAGATTAATATGTATTAATTCCCATTCAATATACCATCAAAACTAACTAAAAGAGAAGGAAATCAAGGTAGAGAATATTTTCATTATTTGAATCGGGCTAGGCTACATTTAATGTCAAATCTTTGCATTAAACCCCTCATTAGCATTCATATTTTTCAACCCAGATCCACTACTTTGTAAGGCTGCACAATCTCAATGGCTGGCTCTATTCAGGATCTCTCAAAAGGTATTAAAGCCAGGAAAAGATAGTGCTAACATTCTATAGGTTTGCACGTAAATGAAAGTTTTAGTGCATCTTCACTATAAAAGAAGATGAAGAAAATTTGTAGAAGGACAAAACCTTCAAACCCCCGTATACTGTTGGGTGATGACATTCTTTCTTAATAGCATTATGGTTGTACATACATTAATTTTATAATTTCTCCTCTATTCCATGCTATCACAAACTCCATATCACTATATAAAACTTTGGATTTCTATCTTACCTGCAGCTCTGACATTGAAATTAGGGGATATTTTCCATTCAGGTGTTTATGACTAGATGTCATGGAACTGCAAGTTTGCAGCTTTGATTTCTCTACATTTAAATGGAATGAGTTGAAAGTTGGGACTGAGACGAAAAAACTGCAGATGCTGGAATCCAAGGTTGACAGGCAGGAGGCTGGAAGAACACAGCAAGCCAGGCAGCAGCAGGAGGTGGAGAAGTCAACGTTTCGAGTGTAATACTTCTTCAGGACTAAGAAAGTTGGGACTGAGCAGGCTTGCAACTTCCTATCTAACAGTCTTTGTGAAGTTTACTTTACTTTTGTCTGCATACACTTTGTTCTGGAATCAAGCCTCATTCATTCTTAAAACCATGGATCAATAATCTGAGATTCCTCAGTAATAGGCAATTAGCTCTGGTATCCCATTCTTTGAGATTTTTCAGAACATAGGCTAAGCTAACATCTGACAATAGGATTAAACTAAGGTTACTTGATCAATTTTTTAAAAATGATCCAATTCATGCTATTGCCGTTTCTGAACATTGATATTTCTATAACACCGCCTTGTTGCGACCCGCAGAGCTTCTTTCAGGAATACCTCAGGAATTTACTGCCCATCCCTAAAAACCTCTCAAGAATGCAGAACTGAACTGCTGCAGTTCAACGTACTGTAGGATTGATATAATTAGCTTGTTGCATCAACTATTACACTTGGAAGCTAAGCCTCACAGTCTGGAATCATAAGTAAGCCAAGCTAATCCAGGCCAGATCAGAATGGCAGATTTCCTCCCCTAAAGGAACCAAACGAGTTTTAAAAGTGATGAATTGTTTTTGTATTACAGATTTATTAACTAATTGATGTATAAATTCCCTAACCACTACATGTAGGATTTGAGGTAATGTCTCTGGAATGTGGGTGCAGGGGGCTGACCAGCAATTACCAACATGTTCCCATTCCCTTATTCCCTTACAAGGCCCCTGTTAATATCATCAAAGCTCACTACTTAGACCCTATTCTGACAGTGGCACAAAAATAACATTGAAGCATAAAGCTCTTGGCTTTCTAAAGTGGTTCCTGAAGACGTGATAATTTCATGAAAATATGACAGCTCTTCTTTATGAAAACTAATCATTTTAACTGTAAGGTTATTATAAAATTGCCAAGTAAATCAAGCTTTTTTTAAAAAATAGCAGATGTCTGCAATGAACCAATCCCATTGCTATTAAGCTAGCTCCTAGAAAATACAATTCAGAAATGGATGATAGAATCACTTATTTTATCTATCCTAAATCCTGTGGTCTTAATATTCCACCCCTTTTCACCTGACTTCATCTGAAATCCTGGCAAGACTTCACATTGTGAACTTTTGCCGAACAAACCCGACCCCATCCATTTAGTGGCTAAATAACCATTAAGCTGGCCAATTCTGGCCAATTACCACTCCATGAATTGACTCTCAATCATCAGGGAAGTGATGGAAGGTGTCATCAACAGTGCTATCAGACATCACTTGCTCAATGATAACCTGCTCAGTGACACCCAGTTTGGAGTCTGCCATGACTACTCAGCTCCTGACCTTACTATAGCCTTGGTTTAAAACCTGGATAGAAGAGGTGAGATGAGATTGACAACTCTCGACATCAAGGAGGCCTAGCGAAACTGGAATCAATGGGTATCGGGGGTAAACTCTTTGGAGTAATACCTGGCACATAGGAAAATAGTTGTGCTTGTTGGAGGTCAACCATCTCAGCTCCTGGATATCTCTGCAGGAGTTCCTCAGGGTAGTGCCCTAGGCCCAAGCATCTTCAGCTGCTTTATCAATAACCTTCCCTCCATCATAAGATCAGAAGTGACGATATTCATTAATGATTGCACAATGCTCAGTATCATTTGCCACTCCTCGGATACTGAAGCAGTCCATGTTCAAATGCAAAAGATCTGACAATATCCAGGGTTTGGCTGACAAGTGACAAGTAATATTTATGCCACACAACTGCCAGGAAATGACCACTTCCAATAAGAGACAATCTAACCACTATTTCTTGACATTCAGTACTATTACCATCACTGAATCCCTGGCTATCAAACATCCTGGGAGTTACCATTGATAAGACTCACCACATAAACTCGGTGGTTACAAACGCAGGTCAGAGGCTAGGAATACTACAACAAGTAACTCACCTCCTGACTCCCCAATGCCTATCCACCATCAACAAGGCACAAGTTAGGAGTGTGATGGAATACTCCCTACTTGCATGGATGGGTACAGATCCAGCAATACTCAAGCAGCTTGATACTATCCAAAACAAAGGAACCCTTGTGACTGGCACCACATCCACAAGCATGCACTCCCACCACCACCAATGCTCTGTGGTAAGAGTATGTACTATCTACAAGATGCACTGCAGAAATTCACCAAAAATCCTCAGACAGCACCTTCCAAACCCATGACAGCTTCCATTTAGAAGGACAAGTGCAGCAGATACATGGAAACCTGCAAGTTCCCTTCCAAGTGACTCACCATCCTGACTTGAAAATATACTGTGATTCCTTTGGTCACTGGGTCAAAACTCTAGAATTTCCTACCAAACAGCATTGTGGGTCAACCTACAGGTCTTGACTGCAGTGGCTCAAGAAAGCAGCTCACTACCATCTTCTTGAGGGCAATTAGGGATGAGCGATAACTGCTGGCTGGCCAGAGATGCCCAGGTCCATGAAAACTGCCTTCAAGTTGGTTTTCTGACCAATAGGAAGTCTCAGCACGGGGTACAACATGCAAATCAGAAACCATCATGTCTTTAGTGGGAGCAATGACTTCTGTTGGTACTGCAGTGGAACTGGCAGAAAGGCATTGTTGTGCTGAAACCAGTACTAAAGGTGAGTCTGGAGATTTTTGCCTTGTCTAGGCTGTTAGGCTCCAGAAAATGCAGTGAGGGGCCTGGGGCACAGGAGCCAAACATGTAGGAAGGTATTGGCTCTCTGACAAGCCCACTGACTCCCCCTACCAAATATTCATCGCCAACCTGCACAGTAAAAGCCTACCAGTGTGGCATAATCCAGCCTCTAAGTAACACTTAAGGGGCCTCAAATAGCTCATGGCCTGGCAGGCCCCCTGACAACTCCACGCCGCTGGTAAAATTGTGGTGGACATTGATCCAGGTCGATAAGCATGGATAAAGTACTGTGGCATTTACTTCCCCCTTCCTGTCTGCACAAACTGCCAGCCTGCTATCATTGTCAGATTAGATCAACTAATTATATAAAATGGTTTGTTTGACTATCCCCATGTTACATGGCTTGAGGAAATTATTGTTATTCCAATACTTTCAATTGACCATTAGAAGCTGCACTGTTTGTGTTCTGATGTAATTCGAGCAGAGTTGACAGCTCCTGTTCTCATTTCATTATTGCACTTCTATTATGGGTCCAGATAATTTGAGTGTGCAAATCTCACACCAGTGAAATTTTAAATTAACCAAGAACAAAAGTCTAACTTTATAATTACATATCTACTTGGATTTTTCAAGGAAAACAGTAAATAAACACGTATGGAGTCTTTGGAGACTCAAGTTTGGGTAAATTGAGAAGAACATCTTACTTATATTAAACAAATACATTTTACTGTTCAAATTTAATAACAATTACAGAATCACTCTCCAAATCTGTGTGCGTCAGGACTTGTGTGCATCTTAAACATTTATTTCACTAATCAACTGTTAGAGAAATTTGATATTAAATTGGAAATTGATGAACAGAAGTTTCAGGTTGCTGTCTAGTGTCCATTTGATATAATGTTAAAAACTTAGCGACTTAATTATAGCAATCACTACTTACACCACTTTCTCCAAAAATAAATTCTACTTACCAGGCTTCCTTTGGAATCAAATAGAATCCTGTGAAGCATAAATTGAATCAGTAGGTTGTCAGCATTCACCAAGAAAATTACAAAATTGAGGTGATCTTTTAATATAAACAGCGTACTGCTTGAAATTCTCTTTACTGAAACAGAACTGCTGCAGATCAGCTGTGTGATTCCAGCAAACTACACTCAACAATCTAAATATAGTTGTTCCCACATCAAGTACTCGGGTTTCTAAATTTTAAAATATCGAACCAACATGGGAATATCCATGGAGAATCATTTTTACAACATAGCTCTGTATAATTTCTCATTAAAAAGTTTTTAAGTTAAACTTTGGATTCTACTCAAAATTGAAAGTTCAAGACATGACGACGAAATATTTATTTCCATGTATGGTCACAGCTGCAGGGAAACTATGAATTGCATTCTTACAAGAAGGGAATGGTGGTCTTTTAATCTGGCTTGCTGGTTCTGAAGGAATGCACAGATGGACCTTCAACCTGAAATAACAAAGATCTCCCGGGATCGAATATGGTTGCATGGCAGGCTAATGATTGAAAATGTGTTTAAGCAGAGTCAAACAAACAAATCCCAGAAATAAACAAATTGAAACTAATCGCCTTTTTTATACAAAAGTACTGTAGTCAAAGTGGTGCTACAATGACCTTGCAAAATAATCAGTGAGCTCTTTAGATGGACTCAATTTGATTTGAGTATGTTAGAAAAAACGTGCAATATCATCAAGATATCTCAGTGCTTAAAAGGTTCCTTGTGAAGGTCAATGAGGAGTCAAAGTGAACTGGTTCTAAAACATTAATGTTCAGGGAGCAATCACAAGTTGTTTGTGAGAATGTTATTAACAGAGATTTGTATCTAAATCAAGTGAGCCAAAGACATTTCAGATCTAATTTCCACAATCTGAGTCTTGTAGGAATTATAAGTTGGTGAACGAAGCTCCTGGTCTCTTCTTGCTCCGCTTGTCATCACCTTTACATTTAAGACGTTCAAAAGATGAGTAAGTAAAGACATCTGTCTGCAATGTGAAACTAGGAAACAGCACTGTGAGGTGATGATTGTGCAAACATTAGTTGTGAGGTGAGATTGTTTTCAGTATTAGTGTGAAGACAGTGAGTATACTTAGAACAGGAAAATGGTGCTGCAGTGTGTTTTTTTTGGTTGAAAGGAGGAGAGTAAACTATTATAATTGGTGGGAAGGGACAGAGACAGGAGCATTGGTAGTTGTTGTTAAAAGACAGGAGAGGTGAGGAACTATAATCAATTTCAATTGTGAAATAATTGAACCCTTTCCGACAATATAGTCAAGTCTTGCTATTGTTGCAACTAACAATGCTCCCCTCAACCCCCTCTGCCCAATCTGCTGGGTAATTACATGATGATCCTGCTATATTAGAGGCATGCCACATCTTTTTCCTGACTTCCAAAGAGGGACATGAAAATTGCACATCAAACTTGTCCCAAACTTATAGAGCAGACAAAATTCTGTCTAGGCTTCCATGAAATTTGAAAACCAGAAATGTAATTTCACTTTAAGGCATGCATCCAGACTTTAAAAAACTCCTCAGATGATCCACTTAAAAACTGGACTGTAAAAATATAGAAACTGCCTGTTTTCTGATATGATTACATGAGATTACAACAGTCAGATTAAAAGAGGGTCTAGATATTACAATCACTGGTCCCACTCTGGCATTATCACACGGGTTTGTTGGTTTTCCTAGCTACCCCACGTTAAAACCAAGACTTAGGATTCAGCAGCAATTAAATAACTTTTAATTTTGCACTGGGCAGATGGTGTGCTGAACAGTCAGCCTGTCCAGCCAATGACTGAAGACCTGAATGATTTACATAATCACCTGAATTTGAAATTTGGGGAGGGCTGGTTCACGAAAGTAATCACAACACCATATAGGTAACTTTTGCATTGGGGTGTGGGATTCTTGGGTAGTATTAAAAGGATTTCTTAAATGGGTAGAGCCAGTACTCAAATCTTCAGGTGGTAGCTTTGGCCTGGGAAGCAATCTCCAGTATTTTAGATGGTATTGTGACAGGCATTTCTTGAACAGGTCCACAACAAAGTGATCCTAGGTGCTAGGTCCCTGGCTAAATAGATGGATCCTTGTAGGTAGAAAGAAAAACAAATCTAAAATTGGATTTAACATTAAATGTTTCAGGCTTATTAAGACA
Source organism: Chiloscyllium punctatum (assembly GCF_047496795.1). NCBI lineage: Eukaryota > Metazoa > Chordata > Chondrichthyes > Orectolobiformes > Hemiscylliidae > Chiloscyllium > Chiloscyllium punctatum. Next base: position 35,573,779 of record NC_092770.1, read on the forward strand.
ACAGCAAGCATCGACGACCAATACTCAACTAACTTCCTCTGACTTTAATGCCCTAGACCTTCATAATTTTTAAACAAGATTAACACAGACCTAAATGGTTGCTATGATCAGTTGGCCAGGCTGAGCCAAGCTCATGAAATCATCAGTAAAGAAGAATCAGTCTGAGCTGAAACTACTACTGGTACAAGACACTGGAACCCAGCTATGTATTATATGGTTTGAAATCAAACCTTTCTGGAAGTTAAACGTTGGGATGAAAGTCACAGTGGATCATTTTTAAAAGGAAAACAACAACAAATAACGCCAGTTACACAGATTAGAAAGAAGGGCATGATTTGGAGTCCCCTCATCTGGTTGTAAAAATGGGACAGAGTTAGGAACTTACACCAAGTTTGACAGCTTTAGTGGACTGTAATGAAATAGTAAAGCCTAGAGATACCAAAGCTGCAGGTTTTGATAGCAGATGAGGCAGGATCAGAGATGAACAATGGTACAGATTTGAAAGCACACAGTAATGGTTCAGTTAGGTGGTCAACAACTCACCTGGAAAAAAAATTTGCAAAACAATCTGGTTCAGCTTCAGACAATTGTCTGAATGAGGGACAGGGAACCGATACTGGGAAAAAATTTCTGCTTGTCCAATACTCCATAGCAGACAAGCAGAAAGTGGTTAAGAGGTGGTGAAGGAAGCAAATGCCAGCAGAATATGTTACATTCCTGATGTGTTTGTGGGTGAGTGCCTTGAGGGCTAGTACGTACATGACTAACAGGCCAAAAGTAGATCCTCAGGAGCTTTTCAGGAATGGGGAAAGGCCATTACAGGTAATTCTCTAAATTTGATTGAACAGCGAAGAATGGAACTAAGTATGCCAACCACCTCTGGACATGGGAGGAGATGTGTTGGAGGAGGATGGTGCCAACCACCAATTGAAGGCTGTCGTTATGCTTAGAATGTTGAGATTGAATGGTTTATGCTCATCACAGCAAAGTCCAAAGAGATTTAAGGACTGTGATTGGGTCAGAATATGACTGATGTATCACACAAAATTGAAGGAAGAACTGCATTTGAGAGACCATAAGACATAGGAGTGGAAGTAAGGCCATTCAGCCCATTGAGTCCATTCTGCCATTTACTCATAACTAATGGGCATTTCAACACCACTTATCCACACTCTCCCCGTATCCCTTAATTGCTGGACTTGAGAAAAAAAACTAACCGGTGGCAGAGTCCAAGTCACTCAGCATAAGGTTTTAGTTCTACTATTTTGATCATGCTTTGCAACATGTAAGAGATCATACCTAAAACATTCAAAGGAATGCATCAGTTTGGTTGCAGTGATACAGGCGGTCTGTTGCTCTCATGTAATTATGAGCATATTTGTGGGCGGCACGGTGGCACAGTGGTTAGCACTGCTGCCTCACAGCGCCAGAGACCCGGGTTCAATTCCCGCCTCAGGCGACTGTGTGTGTGGAGTTTGCACATTCTCCCCGTGTCTGCGTGGGCTTCCTCCGGGTGCTCCGGTTTCCTCCCACAGTCCAAAGATGTGCAGGTCAGGTGAATTGGCCATGCTAAATTGCCCGTAGTGTTAGTTAACGGGTAGATGTAGATGTAGGGGTATGGGTGGGTTGCGCTTCGGCGGGGCGGTGTGGACGAAGGGCCTGTTTCCACACTGTAAGTAATCTAATCTAAATTAGTGATTGTGTCAAAATAATTCCACTCCCAATATTTACACTTTGTTTTATCTTTGACCAGTTTTGCTCTCCACAGATGCTGCTTAAGCTGTTGAGTGTTTCCAGCACTCTTCTACTACAAGACAGCATTCATTGACATCTACACATTCCAGAAAAGGATTTCAGTCCTAAAAGAGCAGCCAAAAACTTTTCAAAACTACATTTGCAACTGCAATTGAAAAATTAGCAAGATGCAAGGTCAGCTAAAGCTATATTTGGATGCTGCGAACAAAGCAATTTTCTAATGCGTGTGTGGTTGAAGGTTGCAGATGGCTTTTAGGAATGAATACCAGATGCACACAATAAGAATTACATACAGAATTGAGTCCAGGCTTTCATTCCACTCAAACTTTTACAAAATAGTTTTTGTTCAGTTAGGATTTGCAATTAAATATTCAAGAGATATGGATTATACAACATTGATTTATCAATAGCTCAAGACTATTTACACAGCTCACAATTAGCAGACACTGAGAAAACAGTTAACCGAGTAAATATCTATAAAGCAGACCCATTTGACTGACTTTAGAAATATGAATAAAAAAGGATAAAACATGAAATATTAAAAACCTTTGATAAAATGTCATTGTAAGGCCTCCAAAGTGGGGTTGGCAGTTGGCAAAAGCTGGGCAGAGCAAGGATGCCAGATCTCAGTGCAGACTGTGGTGGCAGCCATCAGTTAGACCATGAGAAGACCCCTCACACTATTCGGCTGCAGAGAGACTTCGGGAGACTGTGGTCTTTGGCTTTATAACCTTTGCTTCTTGCTTTTCTGACCTATGGTTATACTGTGTTCAGCTATAATGTAACTTCTTTGTCTTCATTTCTTCATTTTGTAACAAAGGATTGTACCCAGGCACATCGGTACCTATGATAGTGCTGTAAGTGGTGACTTATAAAACTTTTCACTGCATACATGAGTACATGACAAGAAAGCTACTTCAATTCAAAAAAGAGGAATATTGCTGGATAGGAAAAAGCTGTGGGTTTGAGGTTATTTTTATTTGAAATATTAGGAATGTGACATGTCACTGTGTTCAGCTGTTAATTATTCACATCATAACAATGGAAAATGCTTGAAACATTCAACAGTTTAAACAATAGAGGAGTAAGGTACAGATTAACCAGGATTAAGGTTATAGTTATGTAGAGAGGTTGATGAAGACAGTGTTTCCCATTACACTGGAAGGTTTACTGCAAAGGCTTGTGGTAAAGTATCTAAAATGTGACCTTGAAAGTCTATTTTGAACATATAATATTGCGTGAGATAAGAAAACATCTAGAGTGATTAGAATTCTCTACCATGAACCATTTAAGCAAAACTATAATAAAACATGAAATAGTCATTCAAGAGAGAAATCAGAATTTGAGAAATCAAATGTGTTTCAGCTGTGACGATTGGATTAAATAGCAGGAGACTTTAAGCCAAATGGTTGGCTTTTTATGCAAATATTATGAAGGTGCACAAGTTAATAGCAATTAAAGTCTAATTACGTACAATATCTTCTGAAGCCCATTCCATTTTCAAACACTATATTCAAAATTGTGATGAAATTGGAGGCCAGAAGGCTTGCTGTATTTGGTTCCATATTCATTCATTATTCACATTTGACGTGATACAAAACTTTCTGTAAGGATGGATGCTATGGAGTTGTCCTTTTTGTTACATTAAGATATGAACTATTGAAACAGAGAACATTTCAGCGCAGTACAGGCCCTTTGGTCCTCGATGTTGCACCAATATGTGGAACTAATCTGAAGCCCATCTAACCTACACTATTCCATTCTCGTCCATATGCCTATCTAATGACCATTTAAATGTTCTTAAAGTTAGCAAGTCTACTACTGTTGTAGTGTGTTCCACACCCCTACTACAGAGTAAAGAAATGACCTCTGACATGTCTTATATTTATCACCCCTCAATTTAAAGCTATGTTCCCTTTTGCTAGCCATCGCCATTGGAGGAAAAAGGATCTCACTGTCCAATCTATCGAACTCTGATTATTTTATGGCTCAATTAAGTCACCTCTCAACCTACTTCTAACAAAAACAGCCTCACGTCCCTCAGCCTTTTCCTTATAAGACCTTCATAATAAAATTCAATTTATTATTTAACTTTCATCATATGCTGTTTAATACCAGAGGTCTTTAAAGGACTAAAAGTTCTCTTAAAGAAAAATGTGGGCTAAAATGCCTGCAGTTGCCACCCAACCACAAATCCAGGCAAGCTTCAGAAGATCCATACAGTCCATCCCAGAGATTGATTATGAAAGTTCAAGCATGTGGTATCAGAAGTAACATGCTGAAATGGATTAAAGGTTGGCTAACAGACTGAAAAAAAGTGAAGGAGTCATCCTCAGTAGTAGTTGATAAATGTTTGATTACCAATAGTGCAGAGGCTCATTGGATAGGGTATAGGTAAAGAGCTACTAAAGTGCTTAATAAGCCACAATCTGACTAGGCTTGACAGGCTGGAAGGCCTAATTCAGTTCCAAAAAAAAAAACCCCACAGAAACCAGCCAAAGAAGTGCATCAGGAAACACACGTTTCTGGTTTAATTCACATCGAGTTTGTTTCACATATTGGGAGAGGAAAGGCTTCCTTACTTTTTAGCCATTTTAGAAAGGCCATGGAGCAAGACACTAGGATGCACACAAATGTAGCTGTTTAAAAATAGTTAAGCAAAGCAGTAAGGAGAATATATGTCTAACAAGAGCTGGAACTCTTCCTTTCTGTCTATTTTCACTATTCCAAAAATAAAACAGCAATCTGAAAAAAATCAATTTGGGGAAATGACAATTCACTGAGCTCAGAAATAATTCATCTACCCTCTCCAAATCTAAGCAATGACTTTATAACAACTTTTAGGGAGGCTGAACATGGATACAATGCTGCATAGTTTGCACTGGAGCCATCATAGGCAAATTGATAGGCCTCATGCCAATGTTCTTATGCTTGGACAGATCAGGATCTACTCTACATCATTCAAAAGAAAGAGTTCCCTGCATAATTCTTGCATGTTGTGCTCTACCAATTAGAGGCAGCAAGTGGGGAGGGGGGGGGAAAAGGAAAAGAAGAGAGAAGAAAGGACCTGTATATGTTGATTGGCACTACCCAGTATCTTTGCAGTGAAGAGGCATCAAACTTTCAAGTGCAGGCCAAGGTATCTTGTTCACTAGCCATTGAGGCAGACTATAATGTGGTATAGCAATGAAGTGTAATTGTGTCTGTGCGCACATCTCCAGCGACCAGTATGTATTATTAGACCAGATTATTCAGAAGCAGTCACCAAGTCCTCTACAAGCACCCAGCCATACTGGGGTCAACACAGTAGCAATAGCAGGACAGAGCTCTTAACCTTTAATCCCATTTGTCAAGTCTAACAAACTACTCAGTTTGTGTAAACACACAATGTTATTAATGGCCAACAGCATAGGGTTCTCTCCTGCCTGGGGATAAGTGGAACATGTTCTCCAGTACTTTGGAATGTGAGAGCCCAACTGTATTTTTGCCTGAGGCAGCTGCAGAGATAGAAGCTCACAATGTACTCTTGACTCTAATCTAGCTGAAATGCCACAGGTCTTAGTAACTTGGCTGATGCAGAATGAGAGGCTCTGCCAAGCCTCACTTGAGAAGTGTAGAAATGTAGCAGAGATGAGATAGTTGCACTTACCCTTGCAGAGCACAGGGTATTAACTAGCTCGTTGCACTGCTAGATGCACCTCTAGATGGAGTACAGTACTGATCTAGGTGGCAACTTCAGGCCAGGCTGGCAGGGTCTGATGCCATGGTCTCCTCTTCACCACATCCACGACCACCAGCTCCCTGTCTGCAAGCCATCATGCCAAAAACTTACCTCCAGCCAAAAGGAGATCCATTCATGAGCAAACTGAACAGCTATTCCTGGCTTGCAGCATTTGAACTAGCATGCTACTGGACTTTAAATATGGTCTTGGAGTAGTGACTGTTGGACAGCCTCAGCATTGCTGAGTACTTCTGTTGCTGAACCACGCAAGGTAATCCAAAATAGATAGAGAAATTTAAGATAGCCATTTAGCTGTTAACTTTAGACTGGTGTAATTTTAAGTCTCTTAAATATGTCAAATAAAAATTCAGTCTTCTGTCTTTTCTCTACATTGGTTGGGTAATATTAGTTATTCACTCAAGAATAACTTTGTTATCAGTTTGTTTTCTAAAAACTATATTTTAACTGAAAGCAGAATTTTTGTTGCTTGCAATCAAGAGACAATTAAGAGATCTCATCCCTGCTCAAGATCACTATCGCACAGCTGGGCACAAGTGATTGCAATGTATATTAGCATCTCAGGTCTTTGAACGGTGTTAAAAGGTGAGCCCCCGATAACAAAAAGTTCCATTCTTCCATTGTCAAAAAGAGCAAGCAATTGTTTTTCTTAATTCAGACATGTAAACATTTGCCTTCCAATAAGAAAGGCCTACAATTTTATCCCAATACAAATGCATTACAGATGCAAGAAAGCAAGAAATACCCTGCTTTGGAGGAGATTGAAACAAATAACCTGCAGTTTGATGACTAAACAGTTCACATTTTAATTCAGGGATGCTCAATGTTGAAGTTTCTTCCTCTGGATGCTGCCAGGCCAATGAAATATTGCCAGCCTTTTAAAATTGATTAAGTGCTGTACTTAAGCTTGCATCAATTTTTCAATTTACATTGAAATAAAATTCTTGCCAGTTTTTTGTATGCGTTTATTAAATACACAGTCAGCACAAAGAGGATGCAATGTTTACATTATAAATTTTAAAATCCAGTCACATTAAACATGAATACTTCATTATAACCAAATCACTTTAGAGTTACAAAAGTTTACTTACACCAATTAATGTCTTGTACAAATTAAGTAGCATCATTCCCATCTGTGCAAAGTTCAGTTACAAATTAAAGAGAAATCCATTAGACCTAGGTGCTGGTGGTTATTTGATATACAGAAGTGATTGAAAAGTGAAGTGAAGCAAACACTTGGTGGGGGAGTTAGTGTGTATATTATGGGAGGATGGAGAGAGATTTCCTCCATTTGCTACGTTTAACAAAGATCAAATATAACAGTCACACACAGGGCAGAGGAAACCTCCCACAGAATTTTGTCAGGAATTTAAACATATTCTCCGATGTCTGCTCTCTTGTCACGGAATTTGTTCCTGGCCTTAGTTCTAGCTTTACAAACAGCAGCATTGTAAAAGTGCTGAAAAACAAAACAGAAAATAACTATTTAAAAATTTTTATTTGAAATGTGTTGTACTGTTCTACCATTTCACAGAGTCAACAGAATCACATTTGGTAATTAAAAGTATTGGGAATAGGAGTGGTCACTAATCAGGAAATAAACTGAGCATTCAAATTTCATCCAGTCGACCCTTCTTTCAAAACGCAACCTAACCACATTAAATACAGAAGAGTTTATGAACTATTTGGAGGAGAGCGCAATTTTTGCCTTACCCGTTCAACACGAGATGTTTTGGTTGCTTTGAGTGTAGCAGCATCAAGCAGCAGTGGTGGTCCTAGGTCAAAGACACTGCGCACAAATTCGTTAGCCTGTTTAACATTTAAAAACAAAAGCTTTTGAGCTCCTGCAAAACAATTTAATTACCTTGAACAAAATGTCACCAGGCAATCAAGATATACAGGGAATCATTCACCACTTTTAGAAGTAGTTGCACAATTGTTGGCATATTAAGTGAATATACAATCTACTTTGCAGGACAAAGCCAATATCCTTGGTTTTTGAAATACAATTTTGTAACTTTTCATAATTTGAATGGAGGAAAAAATCAGTTAATTGCAGGGTATTTATAGAACTTCAGCTAGATTTTCTAGTTCTTTTCTTTGAACTTTAGAAAAAAAACAGCCAAATGACTAACTAAGCAACTGAAAAAAATCCACTAGTTATACAGCTGCAAACAGCAGTCTCTAGACAAAATGCATCAGCTTAACTTGGGAGTTATTTGCAGCTTTACAACGAAAAGGACTTAGCAATTAGGACAAAGAGGCATTACATTCACTAACTTAATTTTGACCAATCAACAGCAAAAAAAAAAAAATGACCTAGTCACAAGTTCCCACCACCACTCCCCCCACCCCAAATGCATAATACATTGCAATTAATTGAAAGTTTCCTCCCCCTAGCTTCTGACTGACCGAGCGACAATCCAATTTGAACATTTATACAGGCCCTATATTCAAACAAGTTAGAGGTTGTCAATTCCTTGGGGATCCACACTAATATTGAGAAGCACCAGCTGGAACATAAAAGATTATATCTACATGGATTAACACCTTTAAGCCAGATGGAAAATCAAGATATACAAGACAAAACTGAGAATGTGCAAGAGAAAGTTGTTGTTCTATGCATTAAAAAGGGCAAATTTAATTAAAACAGGAAGGAAGGAACAGGAAGAGAGAACTACAGAAAATAATAGGGATCATTTAGACTGAAGAGGGTTCTGATCTAGAGTAGTTTCATTTATACTTGCAACAGTTCATAAATTGGCTTGAAATATGAAAGCACATTAGTAAAAGTGAAGTTCGTCATTAGAACAAATTGTTACTTTTATGATAACATTAAAGGCATTATTTTTCCACAGGGTCATGAAGTAGAAAGCATTATAATATCAGATTTCTGTACGCTCATTCTTGAAGATGGTCCTGAAAATCTGACCAATCTTTTGGTCACCTGCCCCATTAATTAGGTTACCTGGCTCAAATTTCACATTATAATGTTGCTATGAAGCACCTTTAGACATTACATAAAAAGTGACAGAAGATACAAATTCACTTGAAAAGTGTTGCATTTTCACAAGTAGTGAAACAAAACCAAAGCCACTTTTTATTTAGATGGAAATGCAAGATCCAAAGTACTATTCCTCAATCGGAAACATTTAGCCCCCTACACTATTACAGTTTAAGTGATGTTTGCACATTAAATTAGTTATGTTTGACTCCATGGCAGCAGTTTTTTTGGTTGGGAATTACATCCCTAGAGCTTAAAAATATACATAAAAGCAAAAAAGTTTGCCGATGAACCTTGAATTGAGAAATCAACTAACCTGTAGATGCAATCTTATACCAGATGCAAGCAATTCCTTGAAGGTTTCATAAGTACGCTTTTTAACCCAACTATCAATATACATGCATTCAGGACCAAATGTAATAGTTTCAGGGTCAAAGTCTCCCTCCTGTGGAAAGGAAAAAAAAGTAGCCAGTGTCAAATGCTTACAATTTACACCTTTAAGATTGTGATGAGTGTTAGATTTCCAGGTAGATTCCCAGAAAAATAAGTAACAACATGGGCTTTGTCTGCCTTGTGCTTAAAATTGCACATTTTGAACAGCTCTGTTGGAAACTGTTTTTTAAAAAACCTTGACTGTGGAGCAGGTAGCAGTGGTGGAAGAGTTTCTTGGCTATACAACATTTGTCTCAGGACAACTGAAGGGGACTTGCTCAAAAAGTTTATCCCCTGTCCTAAAAACAATGTTCTAAAGTAAACAAAAAAACAATAACATAAGATGAAGTACATGTCTAAGCCAGCAAAATGGTTCAATAATGAAGAACTACAGCTTAGTTACTAGAATGCTTTCCCAACAGTGGCATTCAAAATGACTTTTTTCATCATTTAGTAAATGAGAGCTTGTCAGCACATATCATTCATTTGCTGCATCAAACTGTAGAGGACAGGAGTACAGAAAAGCAAGCTTCAGTAGACAATCTATGATGCAATATGGAACAATGTAATTCAGCTTGGACTTTGCAGCAGACATTAAGTCCAGCTTTGCTTAAATATAAAGCAGTATACAAAGTAAGCAGTGATTTAATTGTAAGCCATCAATTTTAACGGTATATGGACATAACTTTGAAATGTAATAAAAACTTTCTGCAAACAAATATTGCATATTCTAGGAAAATGACAAGGTTTTCTGTCTCACTCCTGAACAGCAGTTCACATTACTTATACAAATGCTTTGTCCATAGCAGCACACAAAGAAGTACAAATTCAGTAAACAGGACAGGGGTACGAGGAGTGTCTTGCATGTGTTCAGAGAACATTTTAGGGTGTGGTCAGGCATTCTCATTAGAAAGGGACTGACGTATTAAACTTAACTTTACAAATACATCAGACATCCAACTGCATCTACAGTTTGTTAGACAAGCTCTTGCAAATTTACATTTTATTGCATACGCACGTAACCTGCATTACAGCAAGTCAGGATGTCCGTGAACATCCAAGCATCAAAAATCAAATCAAAGTTAAAGTACTGTGGATTTTGGAAACCTGAAACAAACAATGCTGCAGAAAAAAAAAAATCAGCAGGTCTGACAGCACATGTGGCAAGAGAAACAATTAAGTGAGCCCAGTAAAACGACACTTCAGAATTGAAAGGTTTTAGAAAATGGATTTTTTAACGCCTTTGATAGAAGCAGAGGAACAGGAGGGGACAGATGGTGTAGAGGCCCAGTGGAAAAGACTAAAGGAATCGTTAGTGATGGCGAGAAGAGAAACAGGTATAATGGTGTAAACTGAGGCATAAAGGGAGAGGATATGCAAAGAGAACTCAAGAAACGTGGTACACAGGCTTGGTCAGTTTCTGAAGTAATGGATTCAATATGGAGACAGACTATAAAGTGTTTAAAACAGGCAAGGAGATTGTATTCCTATAGCCTTTGCAAAAGATTGCAGCAGGGACAAGACAAAATGGTCTTGGGAACAAGATGGTTTGTTGAAATAGTAACCAACTAGGAGGTTAATGTAATTCCTACAAAAGCAGAAGTGTTCTACAAAGTGGTCACCCAATCTACATTTGGTCTCAATATAAAATATCACTTCTGCAGTTAATGCAGTAGACTAGTTTGAAATTACTAGTAAAAATCTGCTTTGCCTGGAAGATGTGTTGGGTTTGAGGCAGTGGACAGCAAGGAAGGTGGTGACTGGGCAACTACTACACCTTCTGCAATTGAATGGGGAGGTGACCATGGCGCGCGGGGGGGCGGGGGGCAGGGGGATGTAAGGGGGTGTTAGAGTGGACCAGGGTGTCATGGGTCTCCCTGTAAATTCTGATACAAGGGGAGATGTGTTTGATGGCGGCAGAAAATAATTTTTCAGCAATAAGGAAAACCTGTTAAGTTTTAAAAAGTGGCACTAGTCTAAAGATGAGCAATACCATGTTGCCAAATTTGTATTTCTGCACTTGAATATGAACCTTACCATAGTTGGTGCTATGTTATATTATTCTAATGACAAGTTCAGGTCCCATACATGCCCAATAAAGTACTCCAGCTTGACAGTTATGCAGCCAATTTTGTAAGGCATTTATTTAGATATATTGCTCATTTCCAAAATCTATTCATGCATTCTGCCAACTGCAGCAATCCTTACAGATATCACACAAAATGGCCTAAAAGATGGACACTAATAACTGTATTCTAATTTGTCAGGTACAATTTGAGTTTCACATGAGTAAACAACTTAGAGCTCAACATGTGGGCCATTTGATTCAACTCAGTCATTCAAGATCATGCTTGATCAGATTGAGGACTAAACTCCACATTCTCATTTACCACCAATAATTTTAAGACGCTGAGTTACATTACATTTACATTAACAATTGGCTCCACAGTTCTATTTTCAGAACATTCTCCCCACTCATGACCCTTGAATTTTCATCTCAGCTGTGTTGAATTGAAGATCCATAATTTTGAACTACCTTACTCATTCTCATCTAACATGGGGAGGTGAAACATTAACCATAATAGATATTAAATACAGAATTGGGTAGTAAAGAGTTCAGGGAAAGGAGGTAGACAAATTGACTTGGTACACAGTACAAAGCAACACATTGTAAGTAATGTGATATTGAAATCTAGGCTGAATTTAAAATGAGCAAAGCAATAATTTAATAATTCAAATGTCAAAACATTTTTGCTATTCAGTGAAAACATTAGTTCCAAGAAAATGTCCTATTTGTATTTGTTGAAATGCTTGCCAAGTTTAGAGACACTGCACAGATTGAACACTAAAATATTGCAAATAACTCAGCTCACTATACTACAACCAGACATGCAGGAAACTGTCCAGTGGGTTTTACGTAACAAAGGAAATATTTCACTACAAAAACAGATGGGCAGATGCTTTCAAAAATGGCTTGAATAAAAAAGGGAACATGTTTGCAAAACTTAAATCCAAATAAAATGGATTTTCCTCTGGATTCCTGGAAGCCTCCACTGCCTGTACCTGACTGACTATTTAGGTTTTATTTGAGAAACGGTCATATCTGAATCTCTTCATCAATTGCTCACTTTATGAAGTAAGTGTTTGTATTAATTATGAATTAGGAACCAAAAACCCCCAAACTTAAAATCCAATGAGTCTTTAGTAAAGTTAAAATGGCTTTCAAGACACCAGACATCAACATGTAAAACATATGAGCTGCCCAAATGCTTTGAATAGACACATACTTCAACAGTCTTCAAAACATCTCTAAAAACAGAGCGCTGTTTCTTCCTGTCAGTTTTAGCTCGATATTTGTTGCCATCTGTAGCCAGACCCTTCAGCTTTCCACATAAGTATTCCATATCTTCATATTCAAAATCCTGTTGAAAGATACAAAGGCTTTACAAAAAGGTTGTGCCACAGTAACTGAATTTGAAAAGCTGATTTCCCCCCACTTGGGGATTGCATATACAAATATGTATCTCAGCAAAACCTCATGCAAATTTCAATCAGAATGGTTATTATCTCTAACCAGAGACATCTCCCTGCAAAAGTTATTCAGCTAGTTGCAGTCTTCCACTTTTTCCCTGTATCCCCCAATCTCCAGATAGTCATTGAAGTGTTTTGAAAAAAAAAAACAAGTTTATATTGAGCCAGAAGCAGATTTTGCACACATTTAAGTCCCATTAGAAAAAAAAGGGACAAGTTAGATTTTATTGCAATAAACTTTACATAACTAAGATCAGGTAGAAGGCAACTAGCTCCTGATGACTGGTTCAATCTTACAAGGCTCAGCCAAAAGAAAAAAAGTGAGCAAACTGGTTTATTTGTTTTGATACTTCTTACTCACATTATGCAATTTAACTTTCCAAAATCTCATTTTGGTGGTCAGTTACAGTTCAGGCATTTAAACATTTCCATTACTTCTCCCTCTTTCAAAGACAGGATCCTTACTCGCCAAACTGAAGTTTTAGATTAGTTGGATTAAAACATTAGGTTAGGCAAAACTTCCATTATTTAATTATTTGACTTAGTTTGTGGATCTGAATCTCCATTATAGTTATCTTTCCATTGTCCACTTAAAATGGAGTCTTATACAAATTTGATGTTAGTAGAGGACAAGAAAAGCAAAATACTTAACTTACATCACACAGATCTCTGGCCAACTCAAACAGCACAGCCATCGTCTCTCCAGCAGCAATCCTCATGTTCACATCACCACAAGAAAGAAGACTGGGAAGTTTGGTCAAATGGCTAAAATACAATTCAGTTGGGAAGTCTTAATTAGTTTGTCCTCAAAATGCATTTGTTAAACTTCTATTCTCAAATAGAGTAATCTTTATACATATTAAATAGCAAATGTAATAAAAATTAAAGTTCAAATGGGGTACGAGATCCATTAAACCAGCAGGTTGATAAGACTAAGTTTAAATGTACTGATTCAGTTCTTCATCAGGACTGCAATTGTGATATTAAAATATTTTAAATTATGCAATTATAGAATATAAAATAATCTTGACAAGCCAGTTTTATAAACAGCCAACTGGAATGCAAATTCATGACAGGTTTGGCTTACATGATAAAAAAATTAACATGGATAAAAACAACAATTATTAAAATCACTGCATTTGAATAAACTTACATTTCAAATATTTTCTTCATGAGTGAGGGTGGACAAATGGTTAGCAGCAATGTCCATGCTACCAAAGTGCTGATACCCAAAGTTGATGATTGAGGGCTGTGAAAGCAATCAGTCTGAAAATCCTTCTGATAGGACATAGTGAAGACACTCTCAAGGTAGGTCATTGTTAAATGGAGATCCTGTTGGCAATCAATTTGTACAGTAAACATCTGGTCTTAGTCTTCAAAACTATTACTTTTCATACATGTTTTTAAAGATACTCATGCTCACCTCTATATCATCAGCTGCAACATAGCAGCAAACAGCCAAACTAGTAGCACACTGCAAGGACAGCAAAAACAAACAAAAAGAAAAATTACAAGTTAGTATGCATCAGAAAGACAGTTACTTCAGACAGTTAAAGATCAAACCTACTTACAGCTCTTCGTGTTTGTACACTGACTGATTCATCAGTAAGGATGATCTTGAAGATGGGCCTCAAACTTTTGAAGACTTCTTCACTTTCAATGCTAGATCCCAGCTGAATGCAAAGAAGAGAAGCAACTTGGGCAGCCATACATTGTTCTTCTGTTTTGCCTTCACATGAAAAAAAATATTTCACACAGTAGCATAGTTTACAAAGTTAATTGCAGTTTGGGCTTTATTTTAAATCATGCCAATACTCAAGTTTGCAGAAAAAAAAATTAAAGTAACTAATCTGAACAGGATTAAAGTTTGATGCCAAGTTCCAAACTCAAAAGCAAAAAACTGCAACAGTCATTACTGATGACCTTAAAAAGGAAACAGTTGGATTTCTTTAAACTTTTTTTAGATTAGATTACTTACAGTGTGGAAACAGGCCCTTCGGCCCAACAAGTCCACACCGCCCCGCCGAACCATAACCCACCCATACCCCTATATCTACCCCTTACCTAACACTACGGGCAATTTAGCATGGCCAATTCACCTAACCTGCACATCTTTGGACTGTGGGAGGAAACCGGAGCAAACCCACGCAGACACTGGGAGAACGTGCAAACTCCACACAGTCAGTCGCCTGAGGTGGGAATTGAACCCGGGTCTCTAGTGCTGTGAGGCAGCAATGCTAACCACTGTGCCACCCACTAAAAACTTTTCTGAAATAAAAAGAAAGCAATACTTCCTGTATCCATTACCTTTTTTCAGACAACGTTCAATAATGTCAGTTAAGGTCACCCTTCTTTCCAGAATAAAGTCATAAAGGATTTTAGAAGAGAAAGCAGACTTCAGTCCTTCGAGAGCAGACAATCTGACTTTTGCACTGTTAAAATAATGACAATTCGCTTAGCAAAACATTGAATTCTAAAAAACTCAAATTTTTAGCAATGGTTGTTGGAACATCAATGGAGTATTAAAACAGATATTAATCATTAAACTGCACTGTCAAAGTCATCTACTTTCCCCATTAATTTTAGCACAGTTGCCTGGAATTATCCAGATCAGCAATTGGCATCAAATCAGTATAGATTACAGAGCAGTTAGCTTTTACCCAAAAATCACCACTTATAAATTGTATCCAGTCTTCAGAAGTGTTACGGTTCACCTTTTATCCAGAGTGTTGTCAATGAATCCTCTCAGTTTATATTCATAATCCTCTTGGCTTGCTTCTTCATCAATGTCTTCAATAGCTGGAAGACAAATTGCTTTTATGCAAGACAGGAAAGCTTCATCTTGGTCAGTAAAATGATATGCACATGGTAGATTGTATTCAAAATACATTGCTAGTTGAACATGAAGGAAAGATTCTTTCACTGCTATCTCCCTTATCCTTTGCTGCAGACATGACCAAGTTCTCAATCTGCAAAACTTGACATTCAAGATTAAACTTTCAGAATTTGATTGAGGATTCACACACCAAATTTCCAAATTAAGGCCCCCAACTCTAAGACTCCACTAGACACAAGTCTAAAAACTTTACTGCTAAATGGGGAATAGACAGATCCAAAATAAATGCAGTCCTCCTCATTCCACAACTGCAGTTCATACTTCAGAATGAAGTTGCATCCATCTATAATTTAGATATGAAATTAAGAGGAATAAGGCTGTAGAAACAGCAAGAGTGGATGTCAATGGCAATAAAGTGGTACCTACATGTTGAGAGTTTAAATTTGATTTCAATTACATTTCAATTACACAGAGCCTTGTGACCAATGTTTTTGGAAATACCAAGCCCAAAGGACCAGGGCGATTTGATCATTGACCCTTGGAGAGATAAAGGAAGCTAGGTAGGCAATAGTTTTGATCCAAAGTACTGGAGTTTACCTCCACCCCAAAACTGTCTTCACTTCACTTCAGCCATCAGATCTGGGAAGCTCACCCACAACAATAGCTACAAATCAGCTTAAATCAGAGGTCACCAACATTCAAAATATTTAGCTTACTATCACCGCTCCTCAGAATTGCTTGGTTCTTTATCTCTAGCCCTATCTCCATAATTGAAGTGAGCAGGGTAGAGCCATAGAAACAGATTTTTATGATTCGGATATAGGCCTTAAACTCAAACCACCCACTTGCACCTAAATTAGTCTAATTTCACACAAAGTTACTATTTGAACTAATGCAGAATCTGCAGTCAAGATGACAGATTAAAATTTAATCTTGGATAAGCAATACTAATCACAATGGCACATAATTGTAAAACAAAACAAGCCCCATTTAGTCTGCTTTATCATCTGGTAGTCTGAATGATAGAACATGGAGATTGGGATTATTAGCAACTTCAGTCATTTGACACAATCATTTACAAGATTCTGATGCAAGGAAAACCTCAGACATGGAAAGCTCCAAAACCACTAGCTTCTCACCCACCTGTCAGTGAGTGAGTGAGTGAGAACTTGAAGATTTGTAACTAAGGTTGTTGGTTTGCTTGCTGAACTGGGGGGTTTGTTTTCAGACGTTTTGTCACCATGCTAGGGAACATTACTAGTAAGTCTCCACGTGAAGTGCAGTTGTTCTGCCCCACTTGCCATTCGTGTTTTGGTTTGTTCCCAGTTAAGTTTGAGAGAACTGGGGAAATGCATCCATACTGGGATAAACCAAACAAAAACATGCACTAGAGGAATTCCTAGAGATCAGACATTCAAACTAGAACTCCACTAAAACATACCAATCTGAACTCCCATTTGCCAATCATCCACCACAATAAACCAAGACAACTTGCAAGAGGGACAAAATACGAGTGTTTCACCAGAGGATCAATGATGTTGCCTAGCACTGTGACGAAATATCTGAAAACAAACCCATCAGCTCAGCAAGCAGACTAAATCACCTGACAAGGGAATATTTTAAATGTTTTTGGAGATTATTTCACACAATTGATTCAATGGCCACTAACTAGTACCGTCTCATAAGGCAGTGTTTCCCACTAGATTAGTGTGGAAACAGGCCCTTCGGCCCATCAAGTCCACACCGCCCCATCGAAGCGCAACCCACCCATACCCCTACATCTACCCCTTACCTAACACTACGGGCAATTTAGCATGGCCAATTCACCTGACCTGCACATCTTTGGACTGTGGCAGGAAACCTGAGCACCCGGAGGAAACCC
This sequence comes from Chiloscyllium punctatum, assembly GCF_047496795.1. Taxonomy (NCBI): domain Eukaryota; kingdom Metazoa; phylum Chordata; class Chondrichthyes; order Orectolobiformes; family Hemiscylliidae; genus Chiloscyllium; species Chiloscyllium punctatum. The sequence goes on from NC_092770.1 coordinate 35,590,958, forward strand.
ACGCAGACATGGGGAGAATGTGCAAACTCCACACAGTCAGTCGCCTGAGGCGGGAATTGAACCCAGGTCTGTGGCGTTCTGAAGTAGCAGTACTAACCACTGTGCTGCCCAAAGACTAATCACTTAAATGCAGTTTCCACTGAATTCAGCATTTAATTCACTCAAGATACAGGACTAATGTGGAAAAAAGATATTTACAGCAGATGTTTAACATTACAGAAGGACCAATTGACACTCTACCTTCATCAGCCAAGCTGGTTGAATCACTGAAGCTGCTGCAGTGGCTCAATGTTTCAATGGAGGCATCCTCATCACTGAAAGGCTGCACTGCTCGCTGCTGTCGACCTGGAAGTGCAAAGGAGAAAAAAAAAAGTTGTTGGATACTGGCCAAAGATCAATGATCCATTTGTCCAAAAGTGGCAATTCTGATATTGACCTTAAACCCAAACCACCCATTTACACCTGCTGAAATTTAACTAATGTAACTTCACATGAAATTACTATTTGCATTGAACTAATTCAGAACCTGCAGTCAAGATGACAGATTGAAGTTGGGAAATTCACTTGCAAGGACAACTCAACTGCTCAAGTTAAGCAACATTCATATCATAAGCCACAGGAGTTTGACCTCCAGTGGAGATAGCATATCATTTTATGCCCAAAGTGTAAATATGCTGAAGCACTACACTTGTCAATAGACCTCTTATCCTCATAACAGCACTGGCTGGGAGGAACCTTATATTTTGAGGAGGACACTATTCTACAAGTTGACCATACACAACAGCAATCCTGTGAGATCAAGGTTTTGGCTTGACTCTCATTCCCCATTTCTAAGTGCTTACTGCGCTAGCAAAGGAACACAAGTCCAAGCTAAGGTGGTGGTGTCATGGAGTTGAACATGCAGGTGTTCCCGAATGCCTGTTGTCCTTCTAGGTGGTAGAGAACATAGGGCATTGATGTTTGATCTGTACCTGGTTGCCCTGTTTTTAGTGAAAATCTAGACCAATTAAATACCAAATTAATTGCTGGAAAATTAGCTTAAAAAACAAATTTCAATGTCTATTGTTTCTGTATCAAAAAACTGAACTCAAATTAGTATCTAGGCTCAGATGGAAGTTTGCCTCAATTAGAATGTGGAATTCAAAGTACAATCCAGAACACGCACATAATCTAAACCATGTCAATGTAATACTAAGGAAGTACCATATTATTGAAATTCATCGATTAAACAGAGGTCCCATCTCAAAAGACAGGTGAATTTTTGTAGTATTACTCAAACAGCAGTGTTTTCAATCTGCTAGCTAACAGATGCCAAGAGATTAACTAGCAATTTGGTTGTTTATAGGATCTTTGTATATATAAAATTTGTTGCTACACTGGCCTAACCTTCAATGTGAAGAATCCAACTCATGGTTTAAACCAAGAGACTAAACAAATGGAATATACCCTCTTACAGAAGACACTCAAATTGAGGGGATTTAAAAGACATTAGGTGATTTGGAGATGTTCCCTAATAAGCTTATCAAGGAACAAAGCAAACTTGATATTCAAAAAAGTTAAGCATCATTATACCCACTGTTGCAGTCTGAATACAACAGAATATTAAGAAGCTAGTGTAAAATTTAAACTAGCCTTTGGAAGTTTTGCCTTCATATAATCCACTGGATTACAAATACCACCTGTGGCGGGAAAAATGTACCCAGCCACCTCACACTTTAATGTGGTCTCAAGTTTTGGATCCTTTCCAATCACCCAGGTTCCTAATTTAAGCAAGTAATTTGTGGGGAATATTAACTTCCTTGTTTTTGTTCTGTTCCTTTAATTATAAAGCCCAGGATCTTGTTTTGCCTTTTTAAACCATTTCCTCAAGCTTCAATGATTTGTACACAAATGCACCCCAGACCTCCTTTTCACAAAGAGTTTATTGTCTCTTCAAGAATCTCTGCATTACAATGTTCATCTACCATATGTCCACTCATTCCACACAAGCTTGCCTGTCCACAGTTCACTATACTATATACCAGGTTGCATACCATCAACTGTTTCCAAATTACACCTTACAAATCCAAGTATAGTAATAAGAAAAGCAGAACTCTGTATATAGAGCCCTCTAGTCCATTTAATACCTTTTAATGTCATTGCTCTGTTGCTCATTCCTGTCAGCTTAGTCTTTGCTGCCAGTCCTTGAACATTATACACTTTCAAGACAGACAACATTTTATTACCCAGCCCCAAGTGGATGGAACAAAATGGCTCACTAGGTCATTTTGAAGGGCAGCTGAGAGGAGATTACAGTGTCATTTAGACTAGACCAGGTAAACATAACAGATTTCACTAATGTCTTTCAGGGAAGAAAGATGGATTCCTACTTCTATTCATGATTAAACTAAATTTTAACCTGATCAGCTGCTATGCTGAATTTTCTGAAAATTCTCTTGCAAGGACGACCTTTAACAGCTCAAGTTAAGCATTCATATCAACCACCACAGGACTTACAACCTCAAGTACAGATAGCATATCATTTTACCCCAAAGTGTAAATATGCTGAAGCACTACATTTGTAGTGAAGATAAGAGGTCAATTCTTCACAACAGCACTGGCTGGGAAGAATCTTATATTTTAAAAGAGGCCACTATTCCACAAGTTGATCGTGCACAACAGCAGTCCTGGGAGATTACAAGGTTTTGCCACTACTCTCATTCCCCATGTCTACGTACTTACTGCACTGCCATGAACAGCTAAAAAACTTGATTAAAAAAGGAAGCAATTATTTCACAACATCATGTCCATATCCCACCTCTACAAACCATCACATTTTGCAAAATTCATATAATTTCACCTTTCAAATCAACTACAGTTACAATCAAAGAAAACAGCTAAAGTCAAACAGCTGATTAATCATTCAAGAGCTCTAGTTAAGAGTCAACCTTTGCAGAAACAAGTCCAACATAATTACTTGGAAGTTGGAACTTGTGCAGCTGGATTTTATTCAAGATATGCATGTATTATTGTACAGTTTGCTTATTAAATTGAATAAAATAGCTTAACAGTACTTAAAGTTAATTTCTGCTAAAAAAACTAGTTATTTTCCTTACAACCACACTTGAGTATCAAATTGATGTTTGAGCCAAATCGAGAGTTCCTTAAGAATATTGATAATCTTTAAACAACTAACTATCAGGTGCCAGAGGACTGGAGGGTTCCTAGTGTCCTTCAGAAAGGCTGTGAGGAGAAGCCTGGGAACTATCAACCCGTGAGCCAGACAGTGGTGGATAAATTGTTGGAGGTGACTCTGAAAGATGTACTTACATGGATTTGCAGGGACAAGGAATGACTAACAATAGTCAGCATGCTTCTGTGCCAGCGAAATACTATCTCAAACTTGAATTGAATTTTTGAGACAGCAACTAAAAAAGTGATGAGGGCAAATTGGTAGACATTGTTTACTTGGACTTCAGTAACGCTTTTGACAAGGTTCCACATGGGAGACTAATTAGTCAAGTTAAATCACATGGGATTCAAGGTGAGGTTGCTAATTTATACAGAGTTTTATTCTCCAGTCAAGACAAAGGGTGGAGGGTTGTTTATCAGACTAGAGGCCTGCGACCAACTGAGTGTCACAAGGATTGGTGTTGGGTCCATTGCTTTTCGTCATTTATATAAAGTGATTGGGATGGGAATATAGGAGGCATGGATAAAAAATTTGCAGATGACAACAAAATTCATGGTACAGTGAAGGCTATTGAAGATTACAAAGTGATCGTGATCAATTGGGTCAGTAGGCTGAGAAGTGGCTAGATGGGAGTTAAATTTGGATAAATTGGAGGCATTACATTTCGGTAAAAACAAGGATGGGACTCAATTAAAGTTAAGGCCCTGGGTAGTTTTGGAGAACAGAGCTAGAGTTTCAGGTACATAATTCTTTGAAATTGCATCACAGGGTGATTACAGTGGCATTTGGTGTGTTTGCCTTCATCAGTTCTTTGAGCATATAATTGGGATATCATGTTAAGGATGTTAGTAAGGCCTCTTCTGGAATATAGCAAGGATCATTAAACTGGAAATGGATTTAAAAAGATTTACCAGGATATTGCTGGGAATGGAGTGTTTGAGATATTAAAACTAGGCTGGAAAGACTGGGATTTCTTTCATTAGAGCTTAGGTGGTTGGGGATGACCTTATTGAGGCTTAAAATCATAGGGGCATAGATAAGATGACTGACAAGGGCAGTTTCCCTAAATTGGGAGATTTCAAAACTAAGAGGCACACTTTTAAAGGAGAGAGCAATTTTTTATTAAAAATAAACATTAGTTCAGGTGTGGAATGAATTGCTGGTTGAAGTGGTGAATGCAGGTACAGTTAGAATGTTTAAACATTTAAGTACACAAATAGGAAACGTTTGGAGGAATGAGCCAAATGCAGACAAGTGGAACTAATCTAGTTTTGGAAACTGGTCGATGTGGACTAGTCGACTGAAGGGTGCATTTCCATGTTGTGTGATTATAACATTACATACATGATGCTATTCCATTCCCACTAAAGCAAAGACTTGCTGTTGAACACTAATCCTTGCCAAAACACATTAGTGCAGCAAGTGTCTCCTATAGTCTCCATTTTGAGACAAGGTATTAAATGAATGTGATTAACACTCTTCCACACATTATCTTGCATAACCTCCAGGTGGTGAGAGTACACTAAACTGGTTCCCTGCATTTATGTTACAACAGAAGACACTTATGCACAACAAAAAGAAATTACACTCTAGTGTAAGTCAGCTCAATTTGCAACTAAAAGCAAGGCAACAGCATTCACAACACCAAAACTAGCCTTCAGAGATGCAACATCCACTCGAGATTCACCTAGCAGTGATACTATTAACCACAGCATTTTTAACTGGGAAATTCCTGGTATGAAACTCAAGTAACATTATCAAGCTGTTTAAGCAGCCAATCACTTTCAAAGGATGCTCCAAATACCCAACCAAAAAGCCATAAATGTGAAAAATCCTGAAGAAACAACTTAATCTACTTAAATAGCATTCCACAAATAATGCAGACTGGGGTGGATTAGCCAGGTGCAGGGTTGCCAGAGTCTGGATGGGATGGTCCAAGGGTTGGTGTGGATATGGGCTGAAAGGCCTCTTTCTGCACTGCAGGGATTTTATGATAACTGTACCAAGATTCAAAGGGGACATCTTGCAACATTTCTTCAAATCAAAAACAAATGGTCAATGTTATCTCATGCCTTTAGGGGGAGAATTCCTTAAAATCTACATGACATCAAGCAGAAAAAAGCCATTGGAATGTTTTAGATCTGGAATGCTGTTATTTTTATAGCAACTTGATCAAGATAAAAAATAAAATTCATATTCACCACAATTTATTCATATTCTTTCATGGGATATGGGTAGCACCAGCAAGACAAGCATTTGCCCAAGAAGAGGGTTGCTGGAAGCTCAGAGTCAAGCACATTTCCGGAGATTTGGAGTCACATTTAGACCAGAACAAGGATGACGGATTAGATTTTGTTCTGAAGTACATTAAATCAGATGAGATTTACAATAACAGCCTCAATGACACCATTCTTCAGAAGAAGCTTTCAAATCCAGTTTTGTAATCAGTTAACATGGTGGGACCAAGACAGTGTTAATGGAACATTAATCTGGACCACTGGATTACAGATAACATTACAAATAGGGATCAACAGATTGTGCTGTCATAATAAAGAGGCTTTTGTTTGTATTTAATTCAAGCCAAAAGATCAAACCAGTAGCTACCTCTGCAACCCACATGACTTAAAGTATGCAGGTACACATGCCATACTGGGGCAAACATAAGGTGATAACACTAACTTTTCCAAAACAGTGCAACACAACACATGAAACCATTCAAGGTTGAACAAAAAAAAAAGGTAGACATTGCAGGGCTCACACAGGGACCTGGATCAACTTGTGCATTCATAGTAAAAGATTAGTGTTGTATTGCGTAATTTGGAAAGCCAAAAGAGTGCCATTTCAGGAAAAAAAACACATGAGGTTATGCTTCAGAGAGACAGGACAATGCAGACCACATCTGGAGTACTCTGCAAAATTTGTTCCTTCTTAAAAGGAAAAGTAAGGATATAAAATGCATTAAAGGCAGTAGTCGGAGACACAGCACAGACAGACCATTCAGTCCAACTTGCCCATTGTATGAATCTACCTATACTTCAAAACCCTCCAACCACAGCAATTCGTTGTAAATCTTCTCTGCACCATTTTAAGTTTAAAAACCATCTTTCCTATAGCAGGGAGTCCAGAACCAAACAGTATTCCAGAAGTGGCTTACCCAACATCCTGTACAACTGCAACCATGACCTCCCAAATCTTATACCAACTGCACAGACCACTAAAGGTCGTTAACTATATGCCTTGTTCACTAGCCTATCTACCTGTTGCCTCTACCTGCATCCCAAAGTCTCCTTGTTTGTCAACAGACCCAAGGACATTAGGTGTGCAAGTCCTACCCTGATTTGCCTTATGAAAATGGATCATCCCATTTATCTAAATTACATGTCATCTGCCACTCCTTGGACCACCTCATTAAGGTTCTGGTGTCCTGAGAAACTTCTGCACTGGCCATTACACCAATTTTAGTTACAGCTGCAAACTAACCATTCCTCATTCACAACCAAATAAATTTTACATAAATGACAAAAAGCAGCGAACCTAGCACAGATCTTTATGGCACACCAAGTCACAGACCTCTAATGTGAAAACAAGTTTCATCTACCATCCTCTGTCTCCTTCAGAGAAAATTTGTAATATCACACTGTAGGCCAGTGGTTAGCGCTGCTGCCTCAGTGCCAGAGACCCAGGTTCGCATCAACCCTTTGACAACTGTCTTTGTTGAGGACATTCTCCTCCTGTTTGCACAGATTTCCTACAAGTGCTCCGATTTCCTCCCACAAAAATCAGAAAGATGTACAGGTTAGGTGAACAGGCCATGCCAGGTTGCCCAGTAGTTAGACCCCAAGTACCACCCTCTGAGAAAAGGGAACAGGAAGTGACTTCACCACAGGAAATATCACCACCACCGGAGGGGATATCACCAACCCAAAGAAATAGAAAGCAGCAATGCTGAAAATTCCTTTGCAGGTTGTCCACTGAAGAGGTTACCTAGTAAGGTAATGCAACATTTAGAAATGAACCTTTCAGCTCAACGAGGAAACCTACATCCAAAACCTCAACCTGAGCTACAAATCCTCTCAAAACTCGCTATTGCCCATAGTGTCCAGGGATGTATAGGTTAGGTGCATTAGTCAGGGGCAAATGTAGAGCAAAAGTGTCAGGGAATGGGTCTGGGTGGGATACATATTGGAAAGGTGGTGCAGACTTGTTTGACCAGTTTCCACGCTGTAGGGATTCTAATACCTGGAACAGTTAGAAAAAGGTTTGGATTGTATCTGCTCACGTCCGGAGGTCAAAAAAATAGCCAAGTATAACAGGTTTACATTGTAGACATTTTTCATTAGCACTCCTGTCACAAGTTGTACATTGAGAACACAATAGGAATTTGGACACATGCCCCTGAATTTATAGTCACTGATGTTTAAGCTGTGCTCATGCTTCACAAGGGGAGGAGCTCTTCCTGCATGCATGCAGGGTCAGTGTCTACAAAGTCACTGAATGACATCCCAGACAATTCTATTAAAAAATGAACAAAGCAGAAAGGAAAAGGAGTGACTGCTATGGTAGGACCGCCTCCACTACCAGCCCAATACATTTGGGGCTCCACCCATCAACACTCATGGCACCTCACTAACAGAAGTGACCTTAGTCCAACACAACCTGGATAAAACATCAAGTATTCTCAGAATACAACTCTAATGGCCAAACAAAGCTAAGATGTATATATACTATTGAACGTGTCCTGATCAATTTTGGACAATGTCTAATTTCAACATTAATTTGTTTCAAAATACTTCAGGTATCACCTCCAATATATGATATCAGTGCATGACTTACATCACCTGTAGTAATCCTGGTATTTAGCTTAAACAGTAATGTTTAGCTAGCTTTTGTCATTTGCTCAGGTACTATAAAAGACTGCTCACTGATCAGATGTCCCTTTTAAAAAAGGATTAAAAGCACCCATGTTTCTCCCATTTTTCTTCACTAGTTGTGCCTTTGACAGCAATGATAGCTTCTAGTTTGCAACTAGAATTTAAATCACGAGGGCACAGCCTGACTAAAGCACGGTAGCAGGTTGCAATTTCCGCATTTGCATTCTGTACTGTTTTGGCCATGTAGTTCAACACAAATAAGAAACAACCAGCAAAATCAATGTCCATATGTAAAAGACATGACTATATTTGAATCTCAAAGGATAACCACTTGGGCAAGATACAATTGAAAAACCCAGCAATGAATCAAAATCAAAAGATGCAAGGTGAAAAATGATGGAAAGTTAAAATAACTTGTGCAAAGTTGGTTACTTTTCTTTTTAAAAGATTCCCTACAAGTATGGAAACAGGCCATTTGCCCCAATAAGTCCAAACTGACCCATTCCCCTCCCCTATATTTACCCCTGACTAATGCACCTAACACCCTGGGCAAGTTAGCATCACCAATCCACCTAAGCTACACATCTTTGGACTGTGGAAGGAAACCTGAGCACCTAGAGGAAATCCACACAGACAAGGCAAGAACATCTGTCACCCAAGGCAGGAATCAAACCTGGGTCCATCGCACTGAGAGGCAGCAGTGCTAACCATTGAGCCACATGTCACCCACAGTGAAAGAATGTGAACCCTTGATCCCTTACCGCCAGTGCAGACAGAAGTTGTGTTTGCCATTTACTTCTACATACGATTTTTAGCTTCATTCTATGTTCCAGGAGTCCGAGTCAGATGTACAGCACGGAAACACCCTTTGGTGCAACCTGTCCATGCCAACCAGATGTCCCAACCCAATCTAGTCCCACCTGCCAGCACCTGGCTATTCTTATACCCTTCCTACTCCATCCAAATGCCTCTTAAATGTTGCAGTTGTACCAGCCTCCACCACTTCTTCTGGCAGCTCATTCCATACACATACCACCCTCTGCATGAAAATGTTGCCCTTTTAGTCTCTTTCACATCATTCTCCCCTCACCCTAAACCTATGCCCTCTAGTTCTGGACTCCCAGACCCCAGGGAAAAGACTGTCTATTTACCCTATCCATGCCCCTCATGTGGGAAGGACCAACATTCTAATTTTTCCTCAAAGTGTTTACTGAGGAAAGCTGCAATCTAGAACTCTATACAGAGTCAGAAATGTACAGCATGGAAACAAACTTCAGTCCAACTTGTCCATGCTGACCACATATCCTAAGTTATATAGTCCCATTTGCCAGCACTTGAGCCATATCCTTTAAAATCAACTAGGAGAAAGTGAGGACTGCAGATGCTAGAGATCAGAGCTGAAAAATGTGTTGCTGGAAAAGCACAGCAGGTCAGACAGCAAAGGAGCAGGAGAACCAACGTTTCAGCCCATATCCCTTAAACCCTTCCTATTCATATACCCATCCAGATGCCTTTTAAAGGTTACAATTGTACTAACCTCCATCACCTCATTCCATATATGTACCATCCTCTGCTTCAAAAGGTTGCCCCTGAATTCCCTTTTAAATCTTTCCCCTCACCTTAAACCTCTAGTATCGATGTGTGTTGACTATGCCCTCTAGTTCTGTAACTGGGATAGCTTGGAGAAGTTGAAGTCTATTTCCTGATCTGAATCCTGATGTGTTTAGAACTCAGCAGTTGAATTATTGACTATTTGCTAACATGGACGAGGTAGGAATCTTTTAGTCATCTCAGTAACATGCAGAATAACCTGTTATCCAAATTTTAGATCATCAATTTCAGATTATCTCAATGTGTCTGTAAGGCTTCCTTTATGATCAAATCAGTTATCTAAACAAAATACTCCTCACCCATTTTGTTCAGATAATTGAGGTTGTTCCGTGCAGCAGAGTGCTGCATTTACAAGATTCATTTCAGGACACAAAACATCCCCACTGCTCTAAGAATTTGCACACCTTTTGCAAGCAGTGACTCATTGGGAGTAACTTCACCTATGATCAAATTTGTCCATTCAAGTCACACACACTATGGATACACACAGCAGAGGTTTGATGGGTTGAAAGGCATGTTCTTATGGTGTACAGTTCTTTGTATTCTGCACAAAAATCGATTCAGGCAACACATCATGGCGGAAAGATGGAACTTTTCAGAGGATACCAAAAAAATACTACTCCTTCACAATGAATGCAAGATTCTACTGTACAATGAAGATGGGTAGATCCCAACTCCTAGCTCCTTAAAATCAACAGCTTCATTCGTCACTTAACGCTGTTTGTGAAACTTCCCTGTACACAAATTTTAGTTGATTGTAAAGAGCCTTGGGCGCTCTCGGCCATGACAACCCCCTACCCAGGCACGAATCAATTGGAAGTTGAACATGTTCAAAGATAAGACGGTATGGTATTAGTCAGATTTTAATTAGGAGCGAGTGAGGAATTTCTGAATGATTTGCAACAATCCGACTGCGGACAATCACAAGGGATAGTCGCCAACTTGCTGAACAAGGTGTGTGTGTGAAGTCGATGGGACGGGTTGAGAGATCTGGCCGAACCAGAGAATTAGGAACAGCAGGCCAGCGTATAATTTCATAGAAACACTCGCGCCCTCAGAGCGGCTCTCGGGGCCTCCTCATCGCCGCCGGCTGGATTAAGAAACTCAGGCAGGTTCGTGTGCACTTCCAACGACGAATCACTGCCCGGATCGGGCAGCGGACACAGACACTGACCGCCGGGCTCCGGCACCGCCACACGTGGCTTTAACGGTAAAGCGATCAGCACCGGCTGTGGCGGCCACAGCCCGGCCGGCACCGGCGCGCCATACCGCACTGCCTGCTGGGTGAGGTAGTCCCTACAGCTCCACCCTCTCAGCCGCGGATGCCGATTATTCACACGGAGCGAACTACAACTCCCGAAGAGCAGCTGCGATGGCGCGCATGCCCAGTGCCCCTTCCCTCCCAATCCTTACCTCCCTTGTTGTTCCGCTTCTTCGATTTCGGCATTTTCCCGAGTCCCGCTCTCCGGGATTGACACGCCGCAGTTTATTAAATATCGCCCTACTGGTCTCTCCGATCAGCCGATTGAAGAACACTTTTTACTGTAACGTCTTTCAGGAACCAGATGTGAATCACCAAACGGCAATAAAAAGTAATAAATAATCCCGGTAAATGGCGACGAACCAAAACGACTCATTTTACCTCTGCATTCACCAGAGTCAGCGTCAGACTGCCCGCCTCGCCCTTTATATTAGCGTCCTCACGCAGGCTACGTAACGGAATGACGTCAGTGGAATGCGGGGGGCGGTGTCACGTTCAGCCAATAGGCGGACAGCTGTGTTACAATGCGGACCAGCTGCTGGTGACACGTTGGCGGAAAGTGACTGACTTGGGTGAAGCTGCCAGGGAAAGAGACGTGTCAATGTATTGAACTCTCTCTCTCCCCCCCGTCGCTCCAGAATGTGACTGTCTCCCCCTCTGCCCCATAAAAAGAACATCAGATCGTCTCTCCCAAAATTTTCTGCAACCAATGTTTACAATGAAATATTCAGTGTTGGTGATACGAACGTTCCAGGTTTCTCAAAAACGTAATGGTATCATATCCCTTACAGGCCTGGTTAGTACTTGGATGGGAGACCCGCCTGAGAAATACCAGATGTAGTAGACCGGCCCTTAATATGCAGTAGTAAAGTTCCAACCTCTGAACCAGGAGACTCAGGTTCAAGTCCAACCTGCTTCAGAGGTGTGTAATACCACTTGTCAACAGCTTGATAAGAAAATTTGTTGTTAACTTTATTCCTTCCAAGGCTGTTTCATCTCCAGTTCTCTGTCCTAAAGCCAGATGTGAACCACAGCCTTTGCCACAGGCAGGGTAAGGAAGCAGGTTCCAAATCAAATTGGATACCATGCCTTTCGCACCAGTCTAATCTTCACTGGCCGTCTAGCCAACTGACCCAGTAAGGAGTCTGAATTATACACTGCCTACAGTGTGGAAACAGGCCATTTGGCCCAACAAGTCCACACGGATTGTCCAAAAGAGAAACCCACCCAGACCCATTCCCCTACCCTATTACTTTACATTTCCCATGACTAATGCACCTAACCTACACATCCCTGAGCACTATGGGCAATTTAGCATAGCCAATTCGCCTAACCTGCACATCTTTGGATTGTGGGAGGAAACCGTAACAACTGGAGGAAACCACGCAGATACGGGGAGAATGTACAAACTCCACACAGACAATTGAACCTGAGTCCCTGTTGCTGTGAGACTGCAGTGCTAACCACTGAGCCATTGTACCACCCTGAGTTGCTGTAGCATTGTAGAACAGAGTTATGAATTGTGATGGTCAAATTTTCTTTCCATTACAAGACCAACCAAGAATCTTCCCTGTTAATATTACCTAACATATGCATATGCTTGAAACATTTACAAGTCAGCATCAACTGGTTTGGCTGTGATATAAATACATCTGCCTTGACCAGCAAATCCATGAGTTTCTGGATCAGAGGCAGGAGCACTACCCAATGCACTGCAAGATCTTTTCGCAAAGATGACTAACTGTAAAATTATGAATGTTCATAAAAGGGCAGTATTGCATTTACACTAATCAAATTATACTTATCATTGAAGAAGGTAATAATTCTGCATAATGAATAATTGGTAACAAAAATCATGAGTGACTAAATGAGAGACAAATTAGAGTTATTCCCAAATCACATATAAAGCATTGAGTCGAGAGTGTGGTGCTGGAAAGGCACAGCAGGTCAGGCAGCATCCGAGGAGCAGGAGAATTGACGTTTCAGACTAAGCTCTTCATCAGGAATGATCACACTTTCTCCACGTGTAACTGCTTAGGAATATTAGAATACACCTTATGAATGTTAACTGTGTGAGGTAAATGGAAACTCTGAACAGTACAATTGTTTTTGTTCTGGACTGTCATGCTGACTGATATAGGTATTTAATTCATCCAATGTGGTGCTGGGAACTTGGCAGATTTTCACAGTGGATGCATTGAGGCTAATTATAAACAAATGTTACATGACCTACATGTGAATTTAGAAAGCTGGCAAAACTGATGCACAAAAAGAAAGATGGGCTCAAAAAGGTGTGACTTCAATAACAACCTTGATTATACATGTATGAAATGTAAAGCAAGGTATTACATGATCTTCAAAGTTTATGCTGCAATGAAAGCCTTTAGTATTAAAGAGAAACACAATTCCCTTAGTGTGCCTTGTTTATATATACTATGTAAGAAAAAGATAAATTGGAGTTTTGTTTCCAAGTTTGCTGTTTACAGAAAAAGTGAAAATTGGGAACAGATACCTATTCAATTTGTGACAATCCATTTAAGAACTGTTTAACATTCACAGAGAAATCCAAAGCCTTGTTTTAACCAATAGAACTACATTATAATAACTACATTATAAAGTAAAAAGGACTTTTCTGTAACTGAATGACTTAAATAAAACAAGCATATTAACTTAATATGACTCACAAATGTACTTACTATGAACTTTGTTCTTGTTCTTACTTCTCCCAAGTACGCTATCACACTATGAGTGTTTAGAGTTATTTACTCCTGACAGCACCAAAAGTCTGATTGTCACCTGATGAAGGAGCAACACTCTGAAAGCTAGTGCTTTCAAATAAACCTGTTGGACTATAACCTGGTGTTGTGTGATTTTTAACTTTGTACACCACAGTCCAACACCTGTATCTCCAAATCATGATCATCCTTTGGATCTTCACTTTAAATCTTTCCAGTATTCTGAGAGGTATACTCAGAATACCTCTATTCTCAGAGGTATGACTGAGTTGACGATCTCTTGACTGTGGATGCTTGAGTACTTTGATCCAGTTGATTTCTCAATAATTCCCAAATAATTTTCCTGATTGCTCCCTTTCATCACAAGACGTGACTATAGATTTTTCCATTTGTTTCAAACTAGGCAATATCCCAGCAACTGTTTCTTCACAAGTTCCAAAATAAAATTAAACCTCACCTGTTTTCTACATCATGAAAGAAAATGTTTGCTTTTTTCCCTGCGTACCTACCTAACTGCTATTTACTTCAATTGTCTTAACTCAACAAGCTTCAAACTAGATTAAATCCAAGCTACAATTGACTTTGTCAGCAAACACTCATATAAATTGAAGCGAGATTGCCTCCCCAGGCTCCTCTACATTTTCTAATAATGATGTAGAAAATGCTGTAATGTCCTTGAACAGGTTAAGTGTCCCTTGCTTAAAATTTCTTCTTGATGTAAGGAAGGTAATCGATTTTACAAACCTCCAGGTTTCACAAAATGCTCTTAAACAAATTTATCAAACAACGTTATTAACATGTCTCTGGACTGCCCTGACTGGGAGGATTGCAGATATCATGTCTCCACCAAAAGTCTACAGGAAGGCTACGCATTGTTTGACTTTCTTCGCCTGCTGTTTTATGATTTTATCTTCCCAGCTATTAATCTCTGGATTCAACTTGGCCCCAAGCTTTTAACATTATAGTTTCCAAGTTTGTCTTAACTGCATTTGTCCAATTAACCATAGCTAGAGCTTTGACTGTTAAAACTGAAAGCTATATTAAAAAAACAAAAAAGGGATGATCACCTTATTGGGATTCTATTATAGATCCCCCAGTAGTCAACGGGAAATTGAGAAACAAATTTGTAAGGAAATTTCAGTTATCTGTAAGAATAATAAGGTGGTTATGATAGGGGATTTTAACTTTCCAAACATGGGCTGGGCCTACCCTAGTGTTAAGGGTTTAGATGGAGAGAAATTTGTTAAATGTGTACAAGAAAATTTTCTGATTAGGCATGTGGATGTGCCTACTAGAGAAGGTGCAAAACTTGATCTACTCTTGGGAAGGAAGGCAGGGTACATGATTGAGTCATTAGTGGAGGAGTACTTTGGGGCCAGCGATTATAAAACAGTGATGGAAAAGGATAGACCAGATCTAAAAGTTGAAGTTCTAAATTGAAGGAAGGCTAATTTTAACAGTATTAGACAAGAACTTTCAAAAGCTGACCAAAGGCAGATTTTCTTGCAGGTAAAGAGACTGCTGGGAAATGGCAAGCCTTCAAAAATGAGATAACAAGAGTCCAGAGACAGTATATTCCTCAGGGTGAAAGGTAATGCTGTTAGGTATACGGAATGCTGGATGACTAGAGAAAATGAGAGTTTAGTTAAGAAAAAGAAGGAAGCATATGTCAGGTATAGACAGGAGAGATTGAATGAATCCTTAGAACAGTATAAAGGCAGCAAGAATATACTGAAGAGGGAAATCAGGAGGGCAAAAGGGGACATGAGATACCTTTGGCAAATAGGATTAAGGAGAATCCAAAGTGTTTTTATAAATACACTAAGGACCAAAGGGTAACTAGGAAGAGAATAGGGCCACTCAAAGATCAGCAAGGCGGCCTTTGTGTGGACCACAAAAAATGGGGGAGATAATAAATGAGTACTTTGCATCAATGTTTACTGTGGAAAAGGACCTGGAAGATATAGAATGTGGGGAAATAAATGGTGACATCTTGAAAAATCTCCATATTACAGAAGAAGTGGTGCTGGATGTCTTGAAACGCATAAAAGTGGATAAATCCCCAGGACCTGATCAGGTGTACCCTAGAACTCTGTGGGAAGCTAGGGAAGTGATTGCTGGGCTCTTACTGAGCTATTTGTATCATCAATAATCACATGTGAGGTACCAAAAGACTGGAGGTTGGCTAACATGGTGCCACTATTTCAGAAAGGTGGTAAGGAAAAGCCAGGGAACTATAGACTGGTGAGCCTGACATCGGTGGTGGGCAAGTTGTTGGAGAGAATCTGGAGGGACAGAATTTACACGTATTTGGAAAGGCAAAGACTGATTAGGGATAGTCAGCATGTGTGGGAAATCATGCCTCACAAACTTGATTGAGATTTTGAAGAAGTAATAAAGAGGATTGACGAGGGCAGAGTGGTGGATGTGATCTTTATGGACTTCAGTAAAGTGTTTGACAAGTTTCCTCATGGGAGACTGGTTAGCAAGGTTAGATCTCTCGGAATACAGGGAGAACTAGCCATTTTGATACAAAACTGGCTCAAAGGTAGAAGAAAGACGGTGGTGGTGGAGGGTTGTTTTTCAGACTGGAGGCTGTGACCAGTGGAGTGCCACAAGGATCGGTGCTGGGTCCTCTACTTTTTGTCATTTATATAAATGATTTGGATATGAACATGGGAAGTATCGTTAGTAAGTTTGCAGATGACACCAAAATTGGAGGTGTGGTGGACAGCAAAGAAGGTTACCTCAGCATACAAAGGGATCTTGATCATATGGGTAAATGGGCTGAGGAGTCGAGATGGAGTTTAATTTAGATAAATGTAAGGTGCTGCATTTTGGAAAAGAAAATCTGAGTAGGACTTACAAATTAATGGTAAGGTCCTAGGGAGTGTTGCTGGACAAAGACCTTGGAGCGCAGATTCATAGTTCCTTGAAAGCAGAGGCGCAGGTAGATAGGATAGTGAAGAATGCATTTGGTATGCTTTCCTTTATTGGTCAGAGTATTGAATATAGGAGTTGAGAGGTCACGTTATGGCTGTACAGGACATTGGTTAGGTCACTTTTGGAATATTGTGTGCCATTCTGGTCACCTTCCTATTGGAAAGATGTTATGAACCTTGAAAGGCTTCAGTAAAGATTTACAAGAATGTTGCCAGGATTGGCGGGTTTGAGCTATAGGAAAAGGCTGAATCGGCTGGGGCTATTTTCCCTGGAGTGTTGGAGGCTGAGGGGTGACCATATAGAGGTTTATAAAATCATGAGGCATATGGATAGGATAAATAGACAAAGTCTTTTCACTGGGTTGAGGGAGTCCATAACTTGAGGGCATAGGTTTAGGGTGACAGGGGAAAAATATAAAAGGAACCTAAGGGGCAACCTTATTACCCAGAGTGTGAATTGTGTATGGAATGAGCTGCCAGAGGAAGAGGTGGAGTCTGGTACAATTGCAGCATTTAAAAGATATCTGGATGGGCGTATGAATAGGAAGGGTTCAGAGGGACATGGGCCAAGTGCAGGCAAATGGGATGAGGTTAGGTTCGGTCAATTTGGACTGAAAGGTCTGTTTCCATGCTGTACTTCTCTATGACTCTAAATCCTCCTTTGGATCTTCTCTATGGAAGCAGTGTCGCATCTGCTGTTGTGTCTTTTTCATTTAGCATTAATTAAATGGCCATCCCCAGCGGCTGAGCCATTCTGCCTGCCAAGGTCCCTCTCAAGTCCAGTGGTCTACCTGACCACCTCATTATTTTCCTTTTACCTTACAATGTCACTCGGCTGTGATTGCAGAAACCCCCACTAATGACTAGGCACAGAAAAACTTATTCCTGACTCAAAGCATGAGTAAGACAACTTGAAGTTAAATTTGATCTCAAACAAACCAATGGAGTGGTTAGGAAACTTGACAGTAAACTGTGACAACTGCTTCTACTCATAAAAGATAAAAGGTCTTCACTGGAATACCACCAATAATTTTCTGTTCAAGTCCTTGAACCTGGAATCTTGTGATTCAATTGAGTCCATCAGAAATTATAGGAAGAAAATAAAGCAAAGTTGACTAGTTGAGTAGCCCAGTGTTCATCTGCATGTATGCAAACGCATAAGTATTACAAACAAATTTAGAAGTTGTTTGTGCAAGTTGTCACGTGGAGTTATAATATAGCGACTAAAATGGATACCTAGATTAAATATGGTCAAGAATACAAACCAAACACTCCTGGCTAAAATGCATTTAGTTCAGAAAAGAAAGGAAGAAAAAGACAGGCATGTGACAGCTATATCAATCAAAGATAAATTTACAGCTCTATGGAGAGGTGATGTATTAACACATTCAAAGACTGAATCTATTTGGTTCGAGTTCACAGACACAAAAGAGCTGTGGTAGTGCTGGGTGTTTAACCTCCCATTAGGAGGAAAATAGGGACATCCAAAGCTGACGCTCCCTGGCTGACAAAGGAAGCAGAGGCTGGAATAAAACAGAAAAATTAGGTTAATGACAGTTGTTAGCTGCAGAATATGGAAAGGGCAGAGTGAGACAAGTGAAAAAGGGATATGAAAATGGTAAACAGAGAGTAAACAAAAACTTTTGTAGATAAAAGAGAACTTAAAAATCTGCTATCATGAAACATAACAGCATAGTTCAAGGAATGGTGGAGCCAATTATGAAGAAAAAATATAAAGCTTCTTGGAGTTATGAAGGTTCTAATTAATTTATCAAATTAGTACTTTGCTTCTGCCTTCACTAAAGGTAAAGGAAGTCTTACATTTTTACGTCACTTTTCATGAGCACTGGGTGACGCAAAGCTCTTTGCAGATAATGAGTGCATTTGAAGTGTCATCATTGTCATAATATAGAAGGTCAGGGTAGCCTATTTGTACATAGTAAACTTCCACAAAGCATGAGTCTGGCATTAAGTAAAATACAGAAGGCAAAGAACAGTGGTAAATTAAAAACAGAAAATGCCT
The DNA here is from genome assembly GCF_047496795.1 of Chiloscyllium punctatum. Taxonomy (NCBI): domain Eukaryota; kingdom Metazoa; phylum Chordata; class Chondrichthyes; order Orectolobiformes; family Hemiscylliidae; genus Chiloscyllium; species Chiloscyllium punctatum. The sequence goes on from NC_092770.1 coordinate 35,609,573, forward strand.
GTAATATTCAGCAGGTCTTGCAGGAAGTTTGGAGGGAAAGATTTAATGTTGCAGGTCATCTGTTTCTCTCACAATCATAACTACTTTGCAGTGACAGAAAACTGTAGTTTTGATCACAAATTTACACATTTCTATAACTTGTTTTTATCCTTACCCTAACAATGGTTGTATAGTATACAACGAGAAACTAATTAACCAGCTATCGGTGATGTGTTTTTGTTTTGTTCAGCATTCCGTATTTACCCTCTCCTCCAGTATCAAGGATTGTTATCCCTAATTGTTGTATAGTTTAGTTTCTAAATTCTTTATGTTGCATGTCTGCTCTCTGTTGGCATTACCTCAATAGCTAACTTTTAGTGGGACTGATTCCCAGTAGAGCTCCATGACAACCAAAGTTGGCAGGCTCACTAAGGTAAGTAACAATTGGCAGCAGTGTAAAAGGCCATATCAAAAGCACTCTGAGCAGCCGATGGTGTAACAATCTTCCTTTCACTGTGGGATAGCCAGTCTTGAAGTATGAAAGGTGATGAATGAAAATCTAAGGACTTTTTGCATGTAATCTCCAGAGAAATGCAACAAAAGATAAGATTACTAGTCTCAGGAAGGGAAACAGATATACACAATTTGAAATTTAAGAAATTTGGCTCCAACGTACTTCCTTTTCTATGCTATCAGTCTGAGAGTGTGAGTTTACTGGATTTGAATGTTTGTGTGTTCAGCATTTTAAGCATCTGTAAAATGATGAATCGCACATTAAATGAGAAATACATATAAATAACAATTTCAATTAATTCAATTTTGTACAAATTATTGTTGTGGTTCTGTTTGCCAAGCACCCGAGCTACAAATCTTCTCCCAAACTTTGTACTAATTATAACTTAAGGACAAAGGAGTGTACGCGTGAAGTCACACGTACACTGTTTGCAATTTGACGTGGCATTTGTAGCTAGTGAGGTTACATTCCTCACATTGCAAACATTGGTTTAGGTATTTTTAATCAGCATGTTATGACATATCTATGGGGCACATTGGACAGGAGCCCAGACCTTCAGGCCAAAGCATAGTGACACTCATTCTGACGCAAGAACCTGTTTGGTTAACATTTTGCAAATATTAGCGTAGGGCCCTCATTTATAAGCAGAAAGAAGACAACATTTTTGAAGGATTTTCAGCATTTTAAAAAGGTTAAAATGATAAAGAAAGTAAGCATCAAGTAAATTCCGCCAATTATGGAATTTTAAAAAGACATTTGGAAATGAATACATCCAGTATGGTGAGAAGTTTAGGGAATTGTATGAACCATATTTAAAGCATAATACTTGTTCTCTAAGAAAATTATTCCTCATTAGTCATGAAAATTAACTGAGATGATCACTTCATTATTAACTTTATATTCGAGGTAATACCCCTTGATGTTTGGTTTGGAATATATACTTATGGCATCAATGTAATAGTTACAACACAGAAAGAGCCCATTCAGCTGTCATGTCTATGCCAGGTCTCTCTGACAGCAACCTGAGAAACAGCTTTTGAGTGTGTTAGAAAATGTGTTTGTTTTCAAAAGTAACAAGATCTTTCATTAAATAACACTGGTTTTCAAAATTACTCACCATGAAAATGTGCCCCTTCCAAGCTCCATACTTGTATATCATGCAAGTGATCTTTGATACATGATAAAATAATTCAATGGTCTTAATATTTTTTATTACCCATTTCAGAACAAAATTCAAAAACTCTGCCATACAGACTTAAATTTTACCATACTCTAGACTTTGCAGAGTGGCTCAAATATTGTGCAAGTAAACTCATGGAAGCTAAATCTTTTTTTGGAAAGTGAATGACCATTGGGAGTGAAGCATCCAAACTTCAGATACATAAACCACAGGATATGCTTGTAACCATTGAGAATAAGTTGGCATCACCACATTCCTCTGCTGAGAATCAACGCAGTGAAACGACATCATATGAAGTCACTATAGTCTTACCAGATCATAGACTTCCCTTTCATTAGAGAGAGCCAACTGATGGTAAGGGCCACCACGCCTCAGGTGAGGGAAAATGTTGAGAAGGAGAGTCTTTCATGGTAATCTCAGCTGGTGTGGGGATTGAACCCATACTGTTGGTATCATAGTGACTTCACAAACCAACTGTCCAGCCAACTAAGCTATAATAACCCCCAGCAGTGAAAAACAATCATAGGAGGGTTATAAACTGCAGATGCAAACACACAAGCAGCTCTTTAAAGATCAATACAGTCCTTAAGTAAGTGAAGGGGCAAGTTGGAAAAAGATGAGATGAAAGAGAAATCAAGCAGTTATACATATATGTGTACAACAGAGCAGAGAAATAGAGTCTTAGAGATGTACAGCATGGAAATAAACCCTTCGGTCCAACCGGTCCATGCCGACCAGATATCCCAACCCAATCTAGTCCCACCTGCCAGTGCCGGTCCATATCCCTCCATACCCTTCCTATTCATATACCCATCCAAATGCCTTTTAAATGTTGCAATTGTACCAGCCTCCACCACTTCCTCTGGCAGCTCATTCCATACACGTACCACCCTCTGTGTGAAAAAGTTGCCCCTTAGGTCTGTTTTATTAGTTTCCCCTCTCACCCTAAAACTATGCCCTCTAGTTCTGGACTCGCTCAACCCAGGGAAAAGATTTTGTCTATTTTATCCTATCCATGCCCCTCATCATTTTGTAAACCTCTATAAGGTCACCCCTCAGCCTCCAATGCTCCAGGGAAAAATGCCCCAGCCTGTTCAGCCTCTCCCTATAGCTCAAATCCTCCAATCCTGGCAAAATCCTTGTAAATCTCCTCTGAAAACTTTCAAGTTTCGCAACATCTTTCCGATAGGAAGGAGACCAGAATTGCACGCAATATTCCAACAGTGGCCTAACCAATGTCCTATACAGCTGCAACATAACCTCCCAACTCCTGTACTCAATATTCTGACCAATAAAAGAAGGCATACCAAACGCCTTCTTCACTATCCTATCTACCTGCGACTCCAAATTCAAGGAGCTATGAACCTGCACTCCAAGGTCTCTTTGTTCAGCAACACTCCCTAGGACCTTACCATTAAGTGTTTAAGTCCTGCTAAGATTTGCTTTCCCAAAATGCAGCACCTCGCATTTATCTGAATTAAACTCCATCTGCCACTTCTCAGCCCATTGGCCCATGTGGTCCAGATCCTATTGTAATCTGAGGTAACCCTCTTCGCTGTCCACTACACGTCCAATTTTGGTGTCATCTGCAAACCTACTAACTGTACCTCTTATGCTCACATCCAAATCATTTACGTAAATGATAAAAAGTAGAGTACCCAACACCGATCCTTGTGGCACTCCGCCGTGTCACAGGCCTCCAGTCTGAAAAACAACCCTCCACCACCACTCTCTGTCTTCTACCTTTGAGCCAGTTCTGTATCCAAATGGCTAGTTCTCCCTGTATTCCATGAGATCTAACCTTGCTAATCAGTCTCCCATGGGAAACCTTGTCAAACGCCTTGCTGAAGTCCATATAGATCACATCTACTGCTCTGCCCTCATCAATCTTCTTTGTTACTTTCTCAAAAAACTCAATCAAGTTTGTGAGACATGATTTCCCACATACAAAGTCCCAAATTGTTTGCAAAATTTTACAAAAGGCTAAATCAAAGGTGTGTGGAAGGTTTTAGAGGGTTTGTCATTGCAAGGCATAGTAAATTCACTCACCATATTTTACCAAACTCTCCTCATTAAGAGTCAAGAAAACACACCATCACCGCTACTCCCTCAGAAGGCTAAGGAAATTCAGTTTGTCTACAATGTCTCTTACCAATTTTTATAGATGCACCATAGACAGCATCGTATCGGGATGCATCACAGTGTGGTCCAGCAACTGGTCTGTCCAAGACTGCAAGAAATTACAGAGAGTTATGAACATAGCTCAGTTTATCATGAAAACCAGCCTTCTTTCCATTGACTACGTTATACTTCCCACTGCTTTGGGAAAGCAGCCAGCATAATCAAAGTCCCTTCCACCCCAGTTATACTCTCTTCCATCCTCTTCCAGGGAGGCAGAGGTAAAAAAGTTTGAAAACATGTACCAACATATTCAAGAACAGCTTCTTCCCTGCTGTTTTCAGACTTATTCATGGACCTCTCATATATTAGAGTTGGTCTTTCTCTGCACCTTCTCTGTAGTTGTGACACTATATTCTACATTCTGTTCTATTACCTTAATGTAGTTATGTAAGGCATGATTTGTCTGGATAGCGCGCAAAACAATACTTTTCACTGCATCTCAGTACGTGACAATAATAAATCAAATCAAATCAAATCAAATCATGTCTGACATCTGTTCTATCTCACCATGTGCCAGTCCTGGAAAACACAACACTCAGGGGCTATCCTAGAATTCACCAACATCCCTTGTGCTCACACCATAATTAAAAACCCATTGTGCACTTGGACAAGCACTATCAGTCCAGAACTGCCATACACCAAAATCAGCATCAAATTTCACAGTTGGATTCCTAGAGCTCCTGCCGAATGGGGTGGTGCCAATGCAGACGGTCAGCTGGGGAGCCATGACATTAGAAAATGCCACCCTGGATGGAAGTCGATAGTTGGGTTAAAGAACTCTCACCATCTGGAGGAATGCCCAACAATGTCGATACAAGGTCAATATCCTTCTCACTCAGCCAGTGTGAGTGCTATCATCTTTCCTCTGATACCTCATATTCACTTTATCTCTGTCACTGGACTCAACTCCCACAAAGGCTCATACTCTACCATTCTCTTTGTGGCCTGCAATATGTACCCTACTCACTCTCACCCATCCCAATCTCTGACATTACCAACCCTACATAGTCTGCGCTGTCTACTCATCTGTTTGGGACACCTCCCCACCTTCACTAACAATAATAGCTGCGCCACCATCTACCTTAATACCTGCTTCTTACTCATTTCATTGAGGAAAACAGCTCACAATAGGGCAGAGAGGATCAAGATCAGTCATACTCTGCCCCCATTTAGCTCCTCATCCCTTTGACTGCTGCAAGCAAAGCCTAGACTGGTATTGGAGGCTGACCTTGACTTTGAGTGAGGGCTATCCCTCTTAAATTTGCTGAGGCCTGCTGACAACCATGACAAGCTTCCTGGCTTTGTATCTGTGCTGAGTGGCAAGGCAAAACAGCAAAAATATGAGTTGTCTGTCTGATGGGGTAGAGTGCAAAAAGGCAACACAACGCAGGGATTGACCATCCAGGCAGGTTCAGAATAACTGAGGACCCTAAGAGCTCAGAGATGCAGCAAAATTCAGTTCTTGAGCTGGATTTGTGTCCTGATTGTAAATGTTCTTGCTGCAGCATTGCAAAGATAGTTGCCACGCAGACCAAGGTACAGCGTTGAAGTGCAGAATTCCCTTGAAAGTGGATTGGAGATGTACCATGTGGATTCCTAGAGGCTGGCACATACTGGATGCCAGGTTCGCTGGACATGATGTGTGCATGGTGAGTACCCATGGAGGATGCCCTGTGATGTTTGTGCCCAATTTCCCACATGGAGCAAGTTAAATAAAGTACATGCTCTGGTTTTGTGGTTGAGTTTTTTGGTGAATTGGGTAACATAGGATGTTGAATATTAATGAGGTGTTTCGGCATTAAAAAGATATTTGACAGGAATTATTATTCATCAATTGACATCTTGTCACTGTCAAGTGAGAACCATGCCACACCATTTGTGAAAAACATTGAAGGTGGAGTGCGACAACCTCAACATCAAGATGGACCTCTTCATACTTGTTGCCTAATTCTGCCACCCATCTCACCATAGCCTATGTCTTTCAGTGCCACATAAGACCCTACCCTTAGAATTACATAAAATTTCCAGAAGAGAGGTAGGCTATTTGACCCAGCAGGTACCGGTGATGTATCTGCTCCAAACGAACCTTCTAACTATTCTTCTTCATGTATTAGTATAACTTCTTATTACTGCTTTCTCTCATGGATTTATCTAGCCTTTTCTTAAACGTGTCAACCCTACTCACATGAATTACACGACACGGGACTAAAAAAAAGCCAGTTTTAATCAGAAATAATTGAGTTCAGTGAGTATTTTCAGGGACTAAAGTTTACTGAATCGAAGTATGTAGGCTCAAAATTCAATTCAATTGATTCAACTCAAGGTGCAGAAAAAGTGATGGGAAAGTGTAACTCTAATAGCCTTACAGTTATCTGAAAAATTGTGCAATGTTACATTAACAACTATGACAATTTATTTAACAAACAAGTGTGTTTGTAAAGCAATATTCTTTTTAAAATCTTTAATTCTTCTTTGTTTACTGATTTGTAAGATTATAACACTGGTTTGTATCCTCTTTTTTTCTGGCCACAGCTGCACTTGCGTTGTGGCCCCTCATTAAATTCAATTCCTACAAAAGTTTTATTGAAATCCTAAGAGATGCAATATTAGGAAATTCTGACCCAAAACTTAGAATTCATTAATTATTATGGCACCAGTTCAGAGACTGTACCTTGATTGTAGCTTATACTCTGCAGAGTTACAGTGAACAACATACTCTATATTGGAAGGTAATGTAACAGCGAAGGATTTTGCTTCCATGTCTACACCCCAGGCTTCTTTCTTATATTCTTGATACTTCAGACTCATGTAGTGAATTAATCAGACTCAATCTGACTTCAAATACATGAGCCAATGAAACTCAACATTTCTGAACTGAAAAAGAATCGGCAGAAATATTTCAACAGATTGACAGTGTGGGAGTTCCATTGATGTAACAGGAACTGGAGCTCTTCTTCACAATCTTGAATCACCCAATTAAAGTAAAAGGATTTCTTTCACTGAAGCATTTTGACAGATTTCACTGAGAAAACTCTGACATAGCTGCAGTCTGTGCACATAGTTAAGACATTTTGTTGGCTTCAGTGTTGTGCAAATTGAATACAACCTTTGAATACTTAGGCAAGCAGTTACTGATCATGTACATTGCCTGTACATTTTGTCTTACTTTATTGTTTTGGCCTCCCTGGTTACCAGCATATTTTAATTCCCACTCCCACCACATGCATAATAACGAACATCATATAGTACAAGTTTTTTCTTGAAAATTCCTTTGTTGATGTAGAGTAGATAAGCAAATGTGATGGAAGAAATGAGTTGTAGTTACTATTAGACATCTTGTAAAAGGGAGCAAGATGACGTGATAGTATTTTTTCAGTTACCTAAGGTACCTTGCACAGGATAATTTACTGTTCTAAATATTCACAAAATGATATGATCTCTAAAAATCAGTGCAGCTCATGATTTGTCAGCTGTAGATAATTTGAGAATTTAAAAAGTCAGGATGAACATTGGAGGGATTCCACTTTGCCAACACAAAGGACAAAAGTGACAATTTTGTATTTTAACAATTATCATGCCATTAAACCTCTCGTAGCACTGTTTTCTTTCCCTGCTAATGAGTGAACTGATGTTTAGCAGTAATACTGCCTTCTTTCATGAGACACTGATGACTGTCAATCAAACTATCACCCTCACATTCTCATCTCGGAGAATCAGCATGTTGGTTTCTGAAACATTCTGCACTTATCTGCTTTTACCAGCCCTTGTCTGAGGCCCTCTTTATGAGTAATTATTGAGTGAAGCTATAGACCTGGTGAACTAGAACAGGGTTCTCAACCTCTTTTGCTTTTGAGTCCAACTTTCCACAAGTCCATGATATGAAATTTCTGTGGATCCCCAGCAAAATAATTATTCTATCCATAGAAAAAAGCAGTTACATAATTAAAAATAATGAGACAATTAAGCATTCATTATTATTATTTTTATTTTGCTCTCTTAATGTGAAATGTTGCTGGTGATGGATATCAGACCAAAGCTCAGGTGAGGGTCTTGTATAGTTTTATTTTAAAAGAGGAAGAGGACATAAAAACTAATTACTATAGACCAGTTATTTTACTGTTTATTGCCAAAGCAGAGTATTTAAAATTACCTAATAGAATAAAGCAGAATTATCATGACTTCATGAAAGGAAAGTCATGTCTGACAAATTTATTAGAATTCTTTGAGGAAGTAGCATGCAACCTAAATAAAGGGGAGGCAGTGGATATGGAATTTTAGGATTTTCAGATGGCATCTGATAAGATACCATACATTAGCCTAAATAATAGGATAAGGGTCTACGGTGTTACAATAATAAAAGATTGAATATTTGCTAACTACTAGAAGATAGAAAGTTGGGATAAGTGGCGCATTTTCAGGATGGCAAACTGTAACTAGTGAAGTGCCACAGGGATTAGTGCTGGGGCCACAATTATACAGAATATATTTGACTGACTTAGATGATGTAACTGAATGTGCTGTAGCCAAGTTTGCAAATTAAAACAAAATAAGTGGGAAGGATGATATACAGAGTCTGCAGAAGCATATAGACAGGTTAAATGAATGGACAAAAACTTGGCAGATAGAATATAATTTGGGAAAAGTGAAGTTATGCACTTGACAGAAAGAATCGAGGATCTGAATATCATTTAAATAGAAACAAACTGCAGATTTGGGAGTCATACATAATTCTCAAAATGCTCATTCACATATTCAGCAGGTAATTGGGAAGGCAAATAAAATTTTGTCCTTTATTTCAAAGGAAAAAGCATCTAAAAATGAAGTCTTGAAAAAATTATCCAAGGCACTTGTCAGACCACAGCTGAATACAGTGAACAGTTTTGAGCCCCTTGTCTAAGGAAAGATATACTTTGAGTCTATCCAGAGAAGGTTAGCAGCCTGGGCCTGCTCCATACAAAAAGAAATAAAATGTGAACAGGGGATGCCACTTGGGTATCTCCTTTCTTCCTGATGGTGGAAATTGAATAAAGATCTGTACACCTGCATCTTGGGTTAGAAGAGAGTGAATTGTAAGGAAAGGTTGAGTGGGTTGGGCTGTTCTCATTGGAAAGTAGAAGAATGAGGGGAGACCTTATTGAAATATATAAGAATCTTAGGGGACTTGACAAGTTAGATGTGGAAAGGTTTGTTACCTCTTGTGGGGGAGTCTAGAATGAAAGGATCACCTTTTTAAGACAGAAATGGAAAGGGATTTCATCTCTTACAAAGTAGTGAATATGTGGAATTCGTTACTACAGATTTGAACCTGAGTGCTCTGGTGTATTCAAGGCTGCGGTAGACAGATTTTAAATCAGTAAAGGAATCAAAGACTGTAGGGAAAAGGCAAGAACCTGGAGTTGGGGATTATCAGATCAGCCATGAGAAAACGTAAAACATGCAACAGGCAAAAGCAACTCTTTCATGACAATAGTCAACACTGGAGCCCAACAAAGATGCGAACTCAGGCCCTGACTGTACCCCACCATGACTGTGTGGCGAAATTTAATCTGAGTTCCATCTACAGGTTTGCTGATGACACCACCATTGTAGGTTGGATATCAAACAATGACAAGACACAGTGAAAGATGCAGGTGTACAGATCTTTATTCAATTTCCACCATCAGGAAGAAAGGAGATACCCAAGTGGCATCCCCTGTTCACATTTTATTTCTTTTTGTATGGAGCAGCCCCAGGCTGCAGTCGCAGCAGTGATGGTAGCTGCTTGTGCAGCTGAGCACAGCTCAAAAGTAAAAGGGAAAAGAAAACAAACACAGCAAAAAAAGAAAACCAAAAGAGCAAATGTCTTCCCTAAACAAGGGGAATGAAAAAAACTCTCCTCCTCCAAAGGAAAAGCAGAAACCAACAACAGCAGTAACATACTGACTGGAACACCAGCCAGCACAGATTCAGTGCTCCAAACTGAGGAGACTCTAAATCTCCTGATTATATATATTTTTTCAAACAATAAAGAAATCCAAACAAAAAAGAAATAAGTATCTTCCCTTGACAAAAGGGGGGAGAAAAGAGAAAAACCCTTCTCCTCCACGGAGCCAGCAGGAGCACACTGACTGTAGCACCAGCCAGCACAGAGTCAGTGCTACAAACTGAGGAGACTCGAAATCTCCTGGTTATATATATTTTTTTTCTCTTTACCCCCACACTACCGCTTAATTGCGGTAGTAATTACGTTTTCCTCAGCCCCCATGTTGTGTGTGTGCAGGTGTGAGACACAGTGAAAGACAACAGGTTTACAAATCTTTATTCAATTTCCACCATCAGGAAGAAAGGAAACACCCAAGTAGCTTCCCTTGTTTGTTTTTTTTCTTTTTTTTCTTTTTTTTTCTTTTAAACACAGTGAAAGACACAAAGTGCACAAATCTTTATTCAATTGCCACCACCAGGAAAATAGGAAAACACCCGAGTGGCCAGTGACAAGCACTGCCCTTCAATCCACAGGGCAATGCTGTGTGATCAAAACAGTGAAGGGGAGGGTAGGGATTAAATCAAAATAGAGTTGGACGGGGAAATAATGCACTCCACTCCCTGCAGCGCCCACCTCTCCCTGAACAACTCCAGGGTGTTGGTGGACACCGCGTGCTCCTTCTCCAAGGACACCTGGGCTCTAATGTAACCGCGGAAGAGGGGCAGGCAGTCGGCCCTAACGACCTCCTCCACAGCCCGCTGCCTGGACCTGTTGATGGCCAGTTTGGCCAGGCCCAGGAGCAGACCCACGAGGAGGTCTTCAGACCTGCCCTCCCTCCTCTGTACCGGGTGCCCGAAGATCAGGAGCGTGGGACTGAAGTGCAACCAAAAGCAGAGGAGGAGGTTTTTAAGAAAATCAAAAAGGGAGTGCAAACACCCACACCCAATATATACATGGTCACGGACTCCACAGCGCCACAGAACAAGCAGTTGGGCTGGGAGTCCGTGAACCACCGCAATTTGCGGTTGCAGGGGACTGCTGCGTACAGCACCTCCACCCCAGATCCCCGAGAGAAAGGGGGAGGACTCCCACGTAGAGAGCCCTCCACTGGGGATCTCCACCGCCCGGTGGCAAATGGGCACGCCAAGGCGTGTCCGGACGGTGGATGAGGGAGAAGAGGTGGACAGTGTGTGCAGCAGCAGTCTATACAGGGCCTTCCTTTTTACATCTTTGAAAGAAACAAAATTAAAATTCCGGAGGCGGCTCAGGTTGTGGGGCACAGGCTCCCGCGGGAAGTACGGGACCTTGGGGCCAATGTGAAATTCCGTCCGGGCTGGGGTGAGCGCGGACGGGATCCCACCGCACACCTGAGCATCCTCCAACTGGTGCACTACGTCGGGTCCGAGCACCGCCGTTTTAAAGCATCGGATGGCGGTGGCCACGTACCGGACGTCTACCGCTGCCCTGCTAGCTATGCTTCCCTTGTTTGTTTTTTTTAACACTCCTGTTTATTTATTTTTTCTTTTTTTTTAACCCCTACACTACCGCCTAACTGCAGTAGTGCTTATTTTTTCCCCAGCACCCATGGTGGGTGTGTGTGCAGGTGTGAAACACAGTGAAAGACACAAAGTGCACGAATCTTTATTCAATTGCCACCACCAGGAAAATAGGAAAACACCCTAGTGGCCAGTGACAAGCACTGCCCTTCAAACCAAAGGGCAATGCTGTGTGATCAAAAAGGTGAAGGGGAGGGTAGGGATTAAATCAAAATAGAGTTGGACAGGGAAATAATGCACTCCACTCCCCTTCTCTTGTTTGTCTTTTTTCTTTTTTTTTTCTTTTTTGTTAGTTGGAAAAATCCCTATTTATATATTTTTTTCTTTTTTTTTCCCCCACACTACCGCCTAAGTGCGGTAGTGCTTATTTCTTTCCCCAGCACCCATGGTGTGTGTGTGTAGATGTGAGACACAGTGAAAGACACAAAGTGCACAGATCTTTATTCAATTTCCACCACCAGGAAGATAGGAAAAACACCCAAGTGGCCAGTGACAAGCACTGCCCTTCAAACCAAAGGGCAATGCTGTGTGATCAAAAAGGTGAAGGGGAGGGTAGGGATTAAATCAAAATAGAGTTGGACAGGGAAATAATGCACTCCACTCCCCTTCTCTTGTTTGTTTTTTTTTCTTTCTTTTTTTTGAAAAAAAAAAGGTGAAGGGGAGGGTAGGGAATCCCTTGTTCCTTTTTTTTTCTCTTTTTCTTTTTTTTTCTTCTTAACCCCCACACTACCGCCTAAGTGCGGTAGTGCTTATTTTTTCCCCAGCACCCATGGTGTGTGTGTGCAGGTGTGAGACACAGTGAGAGACACAAAGTGCACAAATCTTTATTCAATTTCCACCACCAGGAAGATAGGAAAAACACCCAAGTGGCCAGTGACAAGCACTGCCCTTCAAACCAAAGGGCAATGCTGTGTGATCAAAAAGGTGAAGGGGAGGGTAGGGATTAAATCAAAATAGAGTTGGACAGGGAAATAATGCACTCCACTCCCCTTCTCTTGTTTGTATTGGTAACCCAGGGTTTACCAATTGGCTGACGTTAACAACCCTAATCAAGGATCTCATAGGCAACAAGATCCTGCCGGTTCCAATCACTGTACGTGTTTTGCAGAAACTAGTTGCTTCACTTTAAATATTTTATTCTTTGCAATAATTGCATTTATAACAAGACAGCATTTTTGACTTAACTCTTCAATAATTGCTGATCTGTTGTGTTGCTGCGTTATGGCAACTGACTGTTCTGATTAATTGAGGTGATAATGATTTTTTTTATAATTGGAGCATACTAAGCTTAAATTTCCCTCAATCAAATGTCTATGGAGTGTCTCATTGTGTCTATATGTCTATGGTGTGCCTCCTTGACCAGATAGGATTTCCACACTTAACATTCAGTTATAAAACATGGTGCTTCCATGCTAGACTTAATATAGTTTTCAACATCTATGCTATTAAAATAGTGTCAAATGCTTCTTTAGAAGTAGAAAAAACATAATATTGAAGATGTGTAATAATGGTCATCCCCTTTCCATTCCTGCTTAGAAATTATGCTGACAATAAATACATGGTTGAAAACCTTTTGTTATCCTTTCCTCAGTCATTTTGCTAATTGTACTGAAAGCCATCACAGTGAAAAGTCTTATATTGGGATCTCAAGAGCCTCACTTGAAACATTTTGTAATTTTCATAATCTGTTGTCTTAGCTTGATTCAAGAAAGAACTTTTAAAATAAATATTTTATTTGGGCCTGTCAATGATTCTAAAATATTTCTTGAACACTATTTATAACATGGCTACGACGTGGAACTGATTCAAATGCTTGAGACTGTTTTTGATTCTCTTGAAGGACTATTCTTCTGAAAACAACAATCCAAAGTCAGATGGATTGACCCCGACATTTCAGAATTTTCTTCGCAATGGTGATACTCTTTCCTCTTGTAACATACAGAATACTGTTAAGCTTTATTTTGAAGCAATAACATGGGAAATAGTTTGAAATCTATTCAAAGTTTACAGCAGGTTTTTTTTTGTTAACCATACTGTACCTGCAGGCACAGAAATCATTATAACTGCATGAAAATATTCTTTTTTTTCCATATTAAAGTCAAGTTTAATTTTGGCAGATTCAAAGGGAAGTTGGACTCCTTAAATTCAGATCCCACCATCTACACTCCTGCTACTACCCATACTGAAATTGTACAAATAATAGGGATTGTGTCAGATGGTTTGCTCATCAGTGAGCCAAATGAGATCCTTAAGTCAGTAATTAATGTACTCTTAAGGGCTGTATCTCACTGCCACTGGCATTTAACCATTGGCAGGAGAGGCCCATGGCAAAACAGCCAACACAGCTGGTTTCCATGTGTGAGCTAGTGGTGAAGCTTCCTGACTCAAGCATTTAAATCATCAAAAATTGTCCTAGGACAAGCCAAACAATGACACACACGAAAACTCCCAGAAGCATGGCATTCCAACTGGAACTCTCTCAACAAACACATCGAGTTAGACCTCATATACCACCCCCTGAGAAAAGGAACGGGAAGTGACTTCAACACAGGAAATAACATCACCACAGGAAATGACATGACCAACCCAAAGAAACCCAAACATATAAATATAAAGCATGAATTTTCAGCATTGCTTCGCATGAGGCCCACTGAAGCCTTTTTTTTAAAGATTTCTTAATGTAAGTCGTTTTTATATCTATTTTTCAAATAATGAAACATTCTTGATCTAGGTCTTTTAATACTATGTTAATAAAGGGATATTCTGGGTAAGTGCAGATGAATCTTTGATAACCACATAGTTTGCCCACTCTGCCTTGACGCATTCACAATTGGGATAAAATGTATTATCCCGTTCATGGTGGCACTGAAAACTGGGAATACAGCATTCACACTTATTCACAGATGTGTTCATAATCTCCACACACAAATTTAGACAGGCACACAGTGGTAATGCCCCCATTCACATGTGTGAAAATATGATACGACAGTGTTATTTATTAGACCAAAGCTATGGTATGTTTCGTATGTCCATAAAATTACTAATGTGTGTATTTCTGGAACTGAAAAATTGCTTGTGTCATTATCAATAAGGTCTTTGTGCCATATCCAGAAAAGTGGTTGAAATAAGGAGAATCCATTAAGAAAGGTAGAATGAGATATGGAAAAATAATTAAAGTAAAAATGTCCATTGAAAATGTGATGTTTGCAATAATATAAATTCACATATCAAGGAAGTTTTAATTGTGAGCCTGCTGAGTGATAAATGATAATGGCAGCATTTACCTTTTCTGCAATTGGCAATCGTAAGTGAATTGCTTTTTCTTTGTAATTGCTCTTTAAATCTATAAAATACTCCCTGCATTGATAATAAATTTGAATATTAGAATAACTATTAATGAAACTTGCATGGCTAATGTTGCAGTCAGTGTCTTGATTGTTCAGTGAAATTAAATTTGGATAATTCACATTCCACACCACATTATGTAACAAACTCAATGAACTTACAGAAGTAAAAACAAATATGACAAAATTTGCCTTATACAAACGTTGAGACTCATTTGATTGTTGATTTTCCAGTAAAGCCATACAACCTGCTTGAACTAGGCTGGAAAATCAGTAAAGGGTTGTAGTACCAACTTCTATCATCTAATGGCAGATTAGAAAGTTTTTGACCAAAGTGTCACTAAGAGTACAATATGGGTGGGTGAAATATAAAATCATGCAAACTATGGGATGATGTAGAATAACAACAAGGGGTGGCACGGTGGCTCAGTTGCTGCCTCATAGCGCTAGGGACCTGAGTTTGATTCCTACCTCAGGCTGTGTGGAGTTTGCACAGTCTCTCCATGCCTGCATGGGTTTCCTCTGGGTGCTCCAGTTTCCTCTCACAATCCAAAGATGTGCAGGTCAGGTGAATTGGCCATGCTAAATTGCCCATAGTGTTAGATGTATTAGTCAGGGGTAAGTATAGGATAGGGGAACGGGTCTGCGTAGGTCCTCCTTTGGAGGGTTGGTGTAGACTTGTTGGGCTGAAAGGCCTGTTTCCATACTATAGGGAATCTAATTGAATATTCTCAGTTATTTGTGTCTTCTCATAGCATTTGTTTTCATTTTGTTGCTCCAGCAGTGTGTTTTTAACTGTGGGCTACTTCACCAAAATCGAGTAACACAGAATATTTAATGATATGACTCAAAACAGCAATTTAATTTTTGATTTTCCCTTTTTGGTTTGCGCTGTCAACTACATCATATTTAAGTAATTTCCCTCTCCTCTACTTCAAAAGAGGCATGCCAATGATCACTTAAAAGGAATCAGTTCCAGTTTTTTACATATATTACTTTGGTCTGGGAAATGAGCCAGTATGAAGGAAAGGAGATTACAAGATGCACCCTCTACTACAGTACAACATTCCAAAACAGTGTAGAAGCCAAATTGCAGACAGTGAAGTTCCAGAATTAGAAATATGATCATCTATTCCATAGACATAGGTAAAGGTCTGGTGTTTTTCCACTATTGCAGTCATGGGGGAAATCTAAGTCATTATGGCATGAAAATGTATAAATATGCTTCGTTACATTTACATGGAACAAATACATTCTCATGGTTTTCCCTGGAAAGTGGTGCATGGAACAGCTATATAATTGTGACAAATGAAATATTCATCCATTGAAATAAAATGGAACTGTGATTGGGTAAAACAAAAAGATGTGACAAATTGATGAAGTTTACCTAAAATCCTTAGTTCAGCCTACGAATTAGGTGTTCAAGACAAATATCAAACTCAGAGAGGCAGTGACATTGAAGGCATCAATCCTGGAACTACATAATGTGTTAAATACAATATGTGAATCAGTCAGATAATCATTGTGTGAAGTATCATACATGGACAAAAACAAGAGGCAATATGTACAGTTCATTAATAGTGTTTCCTGACATGGACAGCCCTTGTAGTTCCACAAATATTCTGTGGATGTTAGTTGCCTCTACTCACTGCAGCTGCATTGCATTGGTCTCCTTGCAGGTACATAGGTAGATCCTTCAAGTTTAGATAGCCTCACTCATGGCATCTGCACCATATCACAGCTATTATTAGACAGTAAATTGATGTTCTTCCCCTCAAAAAGAGACCAAGAAATTCCCAGAAATGATGTGACATTGTGAGGTATCCGTCAAAACTCTGTAGTGGGCTCTAACCAAGCTCCTGGACAGGAGATTCCACACAGAATCGTATATCTCAAAAGTGAGCGCATAGATTATAAGTGTACAGATGTTTTAACATAATAAAAAACAAAGAAGTGTGGATACTGGAAATCTGAAACAAAAACGAATTTTGCTAGAGAAACTCAGCAGGTCTGGCTGCATTTATGGAGGGAAAGTTTGACCCAAAACATTGACTCTAGTTTCTCTCCACAGATTCTGTCAGACCTGCTGAGTTTCTCTAGCAATTTCTGTCTTGAACATTTTTTATTTTGAATATGCATATGATTTTATTATTGGACTGATCATTAAAAATCAAATGCTTTATCATATTTCATACCCTTACATTTTCAACTTCAGTCTTCATTGTCTGTCACACAACATTACTTGTGATCCAGAAATTGGATTGTTATAAATAGCATTAGGAAAATACCTAAATGAACATGGAACGTTATTGACTCTCCAACAAAAAATATTTTCACTCTTTTAATTTCCTACTTACCTAACTTCCATAAAATTTAAGCTTCATTCATGAATGAGCACAGTGTTATAAAAACTATTCCAGGTAGAAGGCAATTTTCTGTTACATCACACTTTTATGCTTCAGATCATTTCATACTAATGTAGAAAATAATACATCTAAATCTAATTCCAAATATTCTTGTTGTGGACAAATGTGCAATCAAAAGTGGATCAAAGTAAGTGCTGGGGTAAAGAAACAAAACATAAGTAAAGATATGGAGGGGGATGTTAAAATGAGAAAGTTTGGGAGGGAGATGGAGAGAAGCAAGTTAATGGTGAAGAAAACAGCAATGAAACTGCATGGAAGCAGTGGAGGGATGGAGTAGGGGAGGCAACTTATGGGAGCGGTGAGGGAGTCACAGAAGGGAGCCGAATATTTGGATTAGCAAAAGCAATGGATGAGTGGAGTGGGAGGGAGTAAGGTCAAGCAAACCAGCAGTGAAAGTAGCAGCGAGGTACTTGGTGAATGGGGACACAAGCAGGGGAAGAAGCAGCGAGCAGCTGCAGAAGCAGTGGGAGAGACTTAAGCTGGTTGTGAAATGGCGAGAAGCCATGGCAGAAGTGGGTTGGAATGGAGTGGGTGCAACAAGAAGTGGATGCAGGAAAGTGGAAGGGAACAGGGGAATGTGACAAGAGCCAACGGGAGTGGTGGGGTGCTGTGTGACGGAGCAGGATGGGAGTTGCAGGGATCCATTACATCAGTCTTCTTTTGGCGTTAATGAGGGTGATAATGAGCAATAATTCCTGTTAATAGGAATCTTGCCACTCCTAAGTAGGAACCTCATCTTAACATCCAAAACTCTGTTGGGAAATGTAATTGTGCTCCTGACATCTTCTACATCAGGTTTCTTTTCTGTTTTAATTCATAATAATGCAGGGAGCTGGCTGGGAGACAACTGTCAGTGGTATCATAGAGATTGACACCATACCTGCTTATGCACAGGGAATGCTCACCCTACATTAGTGGCACGAATAAACAAAGCCTAAAAGTGAATGGCTGGAAATTCTTCAGGGGCACACATCCACATTCATGATACCTTGTGAACAGATAAGCTCTGAGTGAAGAGTATTTATCATAAAAACATGTCTGTGGTATGAGCATGTTTTCCTTATTTGTGTATTCAGTGTTCCAAGTATTTATACAAAGTATTGTTTGAATTTCTAAATTGCAAATAATTGAAATGATTTCCAGTAACATCTTTTAACAGAAAAAAACAGTATCTAGAATAAATCAAACCCGATGCATCGTGTTTCATGGATGATGAACGAGCCGAAGTCTAAGGATTCCAGGAAATAAAATGATGATGGTATGCACATTTGAAACAAAATTATGTTTACTTCATGTTTTCTCATGTTACTGATGTTTTAAGTGCCTAAAGCTGAATGAATACATGAAACTAAACTGCTTATCCAATTGAGAGCCTCAGGTATACAAATTATCTGTATTTCTCACAGGAGAAAACAAATGCGTGTAAATACTTTGGGGGTAACCTTATAAGCTGCTGAACAACATGGCTGAGGGCTAGAAATCTGGGAGAATTGCAGGAGAAATCCAGCGAGGCCTTACTTGATGTCAGGAGCACAATTACATTTCCCAACAGAGTTTTGGATGTTAAGATGAGATTCCTACTTAGGAGTAGCAAGATTCCTATTAACAGGAATTATTGCTCATTATCACCCTCATTAACACCAAACATTGGTTCATTAGCATTGAAGTTCCTCTTCTACCAAGCACTGGATTGAAATAACAGACATGTGCCAGCTTTTTGGCACCGTCATGGTACACCTCTGATCCACTTTGGAGTGCACTGGCAACAAACATTGCAAGGCTGCTGCAAGGACACATTGCAACAAGGACAGGCCCTAGTTCACAGGCTGGACCAAGCTACCTCACAAGGTTGCTCACTTGCTCTCTTAGTGCTCGCTCATTTAGCATTGACCTGGATGCTTACAGCACCCCTGCCTTGCCTTGCTTCACCTTTATGTGCTTTGCTCTTTCGGCCAAGTTTTTAAGGCTCACAGAACTGCTGCATTGCCTTGTCCCTTAGCCCAGATCCAAAGACAGGCAGTTTGTCACATTTAACAGCAGTTGGCAGTCATGCAGATATACATGGCTATTTGCTACATCAATCTTACACATGTACCATGTGCCAGGATTTAATGTGGCAGACACACTGCACATACTGCAAGCAAGCAGCCATGTCTCAAAGTCTAGCGGGAGTAGTCCATACTTGTCCAAGGAGGCACCTATCATTCACAAGCTCCTGGTACAGGGGGTGAAGGTCAGCTTTTGATATTAGCACAGGGGCTTTGGCATGGTTAACATTCCAATTTAGACAGTCACAGTCAGTGTGTCCACACCTTTGCAGTCTGGGAGTCAAGGGAACCCAATGGGGAGGTTTAGAGACATCAGTCAGGGATCTGGTCACTCTGACGAAGTTAGAAAGCTACAAAGGGATCAGTTCCATGTTTTACTTCTCTTTCAAGGCATACTGGGGGCTTAAGGGTTAAACATTCCACTACCAAAAAGACTCACTGCAGTAAAAATTGTGTCTGTCCTCTGACAGAATAGACAGAACATCTCAGTAGGGAGGAGGCTGACTGAATCTCAGAGAAGGAATCCATTGGAGCCACACATGTGGATTTCTCTGCAGCCTCAGGCAAAGGTTTTGTCCTCCCCAGACAAGACTGACAGCCTTGGCCACAACCCTGTTAAACTGCCTCCTGCTCCCATTATCTTGCTTCCCCTCCTTATTAGCGTAAGTATGTGAATCCCCAATTGAGAACAGACAAAGCCCTTCTGTTTTAATCTCTTCCCATCGACCTTATGTTGGATGTTTGGTGCAGTATTTACCTTTGCTTTGGAAGCAATCTGAAGATCACAATATGCTGCGATGTGCAATTCTTACCACACTAATTCATCTTGTGCAGGTACAGTTTTAATAAATACATTGTCTTTTCACTAGATTTAGAATTATATAGAATTCCATTGAACAGTTCTAGGAGCTCAGCTCTGCACAAAAGCAAGAATACTGTGCAATGTTGTAGTTATCTATGCAACTGTTAACTTCTAGGATCCGAGATAAAGAATCTGATCACATTAGTAAATTAATGCTAGTCTTTTCCTGCTCATGAAATTGGATCATTGTGTAAGGCTGTACTTTTTAGAGAAGGGGAGAAAATTATGAACAGCAGACCAAGATTTGGGACAATTTGGAATACTTATGACTGATGACTAAACTTTGGGCAGTGTGATACTTTGTCTGTTGTTCCTATTGCCCAGCTCCATCTCTGTCTCCCTACAAATGTAAGTGTATTACCCCCAAGCTCCCATCCTATTTTCTTTACAAATGGTTCATCATCTCTGCCTCTGTCAGCCGATGTAAGCATTGGAGGGGCTGTGTAACAAAGGGTATAAGAATAAAAGAAAATGCTGGAACCAGCTGAATGGGAACCCAAACCTGCTTTGCTATTCAGTAATATCTGATATACTGTGACCTTGACTTCACTTTTCTGCTTGTCCCCAAAATCATTAATTCCCTTATAGATCAAAAATGTGTCTAGATCAGTTTCGGATGTATTCAATAATCTAGTCTCCATGTTCCCTACGCTAAAAAATTCAAAAGGTTAGCAAGAAAGTAATGCTGCCTCTTTGCTGAATTTAATAGGAGACTACTCATTATGAAACTGGGTCCAACTAGTTCTAGATTCAACACAAGTCGAAACGTCCTGTCGGCATTCCCCCGACCAGCCCCATCAGAATCTCATTTTCCAAAAACATCACTTCTCATTCTTCTAAGCGAAAATGAGCATAGCCCCAATTTTGACAAACTTTTCCACGTAAGACAAGTCCTTTATCTCAAATATCAACCTAGTGACCATTCTCTAAACTGCCTGCAGTGCAAGTATAAACAGTGCAAGTGACCAAAATTGTCAAGGTTACTCTAGATATACTCTTATCAATGTTCTGTACAGTGGTACCAAGACTTCCCTATACTTATACTGTATCACATTTGTAATAAAAGTCAACATGCACTTTGCCTTCCAAATATTTGCTGAGCCTGCATGCTAATTTCTTGTATGTCATGTACAAAAGCATCTAGATCCCTCCTTACCGCAGTTTGCTGTGGTATCTATCCATTTAAATGCAATACTGCTTTTCTATTCGTGCAAAAGAAATGGATAATCTCACATTTTCCCACATTATATTCTATATTCCCACTTAGTTAATGTTCTGAGAAGTCTTTTCAGACTCATTGTGTCCTCTACATAAGTTGTTTTTCAACATACCTTTGTGCCATCAGATTTGATTTGTGCTTCCTCCAA
Organism: Chiloscyllium punctatum; assembly: GCF_047496795.1. Lineage (NCBI taxonomy): Eukaryota > Metazoa > Chordata > Chondrichthyes > Orectolobiformes > Hemiscylliidae > Chiloscyllium > Chiloscyllium punctatum. The sequence continues at coordinate 35,630,992 of NC_092770.1, forward strand.
GTCATTAATGTAGATTGTCAATAATTGAGGCCCCAACACTGATTCCATGGCACCCCAAAAGGTACAGCTTGCCAATTGGGAAATTGGTGCAATTACCTTTGGTTTTGTTTCCTGTTAGTTAGCCAATCCTCTTTCCATGCTAGTACATCACCCCAATTCCATGAGTCATTAGCATATGTACTAACCTTTTATGTGTCAACTAACTGAATGTATTTTGGAATTCAAAATTCCCTCATCCTCTGGTTCTTGATTTGATTTATTATTGTCACATGCCAAGAAGATACAGTGAAAATTGTTTTGTGGGCTAACTGGACAAATCATACATGACATAAGTGCATCAGGATAATATAACAGAATACAGAATATAGTTTTACAATGACCGAAGATGCAGAGAAAGATCAACTCTTATCTATGAGATGTCCATTCCTAAGTCTGATAACAGTGGGGAACTAGCTGTTCTTGAATCTATTGGTAAGTTTTCAAACTTTTGTACCAATGGAAGATGGTGGAAGAGAGTATAACCAAGGTAGGAGGGGTCTTTTGATTATGTTGGCTGTTTTTCTGAGGCAGTGCAAATTGTAGGTGGAGTCAATGGAAGGAACCCTGGTTTTTGGTAATGGACTGGACTGTGTTCACAATTCTATAATTTCTTGCGGTCTTGGGCAGAGCAGTTGCCAGTTCAAGCTGTGATGCATCTGGATAGGATGCTTTCTATGGTACATCTATAAAAATCGGTAAGAATCATTGTGGCCATGTTGAATTTCCTTAGTCTTCTGAGGAAGTCGATGTGTTGGTGTTCTTTCTTGACTGTCGCATCGATGTTGGTAGTATTCACTCCTAGGAACTTGAAGCTCTCGACCACTTCCACCTCCACAATATTGACACAGACAGTGGTGACCAGTTCCTTTACTTTGCCTACATCGAGAGAGAGATTGTTGTCTTTGCACATGCCAGTAAGCTGTCTATCTTCTTCCTGTGCTCTATCTCTTCATTGTTTATGATCTCATCCAATATGGTGGTGTCATCAACAAATTTGTAAATGGAACTGAATTTATAGAGCTGAATATGGCCAGACAGGAATGAGTGTACAAACAATTTGGTAAAGGGCTGAGTACGCAGCATTGTAGGGCACTCGTGTTGAGGGCTATTGTGGAGGTGGTGTTGTCTAGCCTTGCTGATTGCAGTCTGCGTGTCAGGGCATCAAGGATCCAGTTGCAGAGTGGGGAACAGAGTCTTAGGACTCAGAATTTAGAGATGAGTTTGATTGGAATGTGGGCTAAAGTCAATAAATAGGAGTCTGACTTAAGTATCCTTATTATTTAGATTTTCCTGGATATAGTCCAGTGTCGTTGCATTTGAGCATTGACACGTTCAGTGTCACGAATGGTGCTCCACATTGTGCAATCATTGGCAAGCATCCCCACTTCTCTGGAGAGATCATGAATGAAGCAGTAGAAGATGGTTGCTCCTTGGACACTACCCTGAGGAACTCCTGCAGAGGTGTTCAGGAGCTGAGATGACTTATTTCCAACAGTCACAATCGTCTTCCTATGTGCCAGGAATGACTCCAACTAGCACAAGAGATTGCCACCTGCTTTTCATTGATTTCAGTTTCTAAGACTTCTTTCTGCCACACTCGGTTGAATGCAGCTCCCTCCCCCCGCCTTGATATTAAGGGCTGTAACTCTCACCTCAGGTCCGGAATTCAGCTCTTTTGTCCGTATTTGAACCAAGGCTGTAATGAGGTCAGGAGGTAAGTGGCGTTGATAGAACCCAAATTGGGCATTACTAAGCAGTTTATTGCTGAGCAGGTGTTGCTTGATGGCACTGTTGATACATTCCATTTATTTACTGGGATATCATTAAAATATCCTGTGGACTTTGCTTACGTAAAGTTTCTTCCCTCCATTTCTCTGATGAGGTGTTCTGCAATATACTCCTTTCCATGCGATTGGCCCCATGTACTTTCTTACAATTCTATGGATTTTTTCTATTTGTTGTTCTCACCTCTAATTAATACGACTAATATCTATATCCTAATACTTTCTGATAATGTTGTAAACAGCCAGTCTTGTTGTTAATGTATCAATGTTTTGGTTATTCCTATTTCCTGGTTTTCTTGATGGATTATGGCCAGTTTCATTTGGATACCTTGTTTACTGCTGTATGAATAGTTTAATTAATCTTTGCTCATCTTTTAATTCTGAACATTCATTCTGCACTTGCAAACAATAATTGAATAGATTATTTAAGTAGTTAATGTAAAATATATTAAGTATGAGTAAACAGTTAATGTGTCATGGCTGCAGCGAGTGTGAATTCTTGGATACTGGTTTGATCCAGAGCAAATACAGAGTAAAAACTAAGTTTTTACAGCTCACACTGCTTTGGCTTAGCGTTTATGAGCTGGAGGCTGAATGACAGACTGTAACCTATTAGGCAGGGGAAATGTTATGCAGACATTTTGTCAGAAGTCTCACGACATCTGGTTATAGTCCAATCACGGGTTTTTGGATCACTGCTCCTTCGTCAGATGACATCACATTACCTGACGAGGGAGCAGCGCTCCAAAAACTTGTGATTTCAAATAAACCTGTTGGATTATAACCTGGAGTCGCGAGACTTCTAACTTGTCCACGCCAGTCCAACACTGGCACCTCCACATCATAGATATTTTGTAGCAAGAAGCAGTTATACCCTTTCAAATATGGCCTTATGATCTGCCTTACTGGGGAGAGAAAGCAAGGTATGACTGAGAGTGAGGCAGTAAAGGTGACCTGCATGGCAGTTGTGCAGGGATCTCTACCATTACAGTTGTTCAGGAAATTTCTGTTTTTTCAGCTTGTTTGAATGAGACTGGGGGCGGTGAGATGGGCAATTAAATATGGCACTGTGTGCTATAGGAAACAATTCAAGTATAGGGAGCAAAAAGGAATGTAGTTGCAATAAGGGACAGTATATTGAAGGGGATTAATACTGTTTTTAGCAGTAAAGAGCAAGGTTCCAGATGGCAGTATTGCCTCCTTAATGCTTAGGTTTGGAGAGGAATTTAGGATACGATGGGGCAAATTCTACTGTTGATACCAGTGACGTAGATAAAATGAGGAAAGAGGTTCTCTTTGGTCAGTATGAGGAGCTGTGATTAAATTAAGAACCTGAATCCCAAAAATACTCGTTTCTGGATTATTAACTGACACGTGCGAATTGACAAAGGACAAATAAGATTAGAGAAATGTACGTCCAAGGTAAATGGTTTGTCAGGCGCTGGCATCAGTGGGAAAGTGGGAATTGTGCCAGGGGGATAGTCTACACTTGAGTCATGCTGGCACTAATGCACAAGTGAGCATACCATGTAAGTAGAGAGGCTTTTAAACTAAATACTGAGGGCAAGGAAAGATATTGTAAATCAAAGAGTAAAGACAAGTCTGGAGAGAAAGTTTGAGTATGGCAAATGATATTGTGTCCAAATCAAAGAGTGAAACAACAGATATGGGTTCGAGGTTAAATAAAAGTATCACCTGAAGGCTGTGTGTGTCTGAACGCACACAACATTCAAAACCAGATGGATGAATTTAAAATGCAGAATGTAATAAATATGATTTAAAAGCTTAATTGCATTGATATGGCTTCTGGCTAGATTAGTACCTGAATATTGAAATGTGCATGACAAGGCTAGAAAATGAGATAAGGGTGGATGGGTTGGATTTGTTAAGTAATGGTGGTATTTTACACTGAGAGAGATGACTGAAGTTCAGGAAATAAGGATGTCAAAATGATAAGATGGAGCATAAAGGACAAACTAATCGAGATCTGTCAGAAAGTATGACGATTAGTTATGGGTGATAATAGCCGAAATATAATCTGGATTAATGAGATGGACAAGGGTAACCTACATGGGTTTTTGAAAGAGTTTGAAAGAATAGCATATTCTGGAGCTGACTCCTGCAGGCAGTACCAGACCCGATATTAAGCAAGGAAATGGAATTAACTAATGACCTTATAGTTAAGGCATACTCGATAGCACCAGCTGTAATATGTTGAATTCTACAGTTAGTTTGAGCGAGAGAGGAATGGGGCCAAGACTAATATTTTAAATATAAATAAGGTCAAGCCTAATGGCTTGAAAGCAAAGCGAACTAGAGTGAACTAGCAAATAAGTTCAAGGGGTAACTCGGGTAAGGAAACGATTGGAAAATATTAAGGGACAGAATGAATCTCTACTTGGCTGAAAGTGGCAAATGGAACTTAGGTTATGGAACTTAGGTTAGGCAAATGGAACAGTGTGGAAACAGGCCGTTTGGCCCAACAAGTCCACACCGAAGCTCCAAAGTGTAAGCCTCCCAGACCAATTTTCCTCTGACTAATGGACCTAACAATATGGGCAGGCGAAAGTGAGGACTGCGGATGCTGGAGACCAGAGTTTAGATTAGAGTGGTGCTGGAAAAGCACAGCAGGTCAGGCAGCATCTGAGGACCAGGAGAACTGACGTTTTGGGCAAAAGACCTTTATCAGGAATGAGCCAGGGAGCCTCCAGGATGGAGAGGTAAATGGGAGGTGGTAGTGCTGTAGGAAGGATATTATTGACTGGAAAGAGTGCAGAAATAATATACAGAGATCTTGCCAGGACTCAACAGTCTGGAGCTCACTGCCTAAAAGGGTGGTAGAGATTTAACAGCTATTTAGGTGAACACTTCAAATGCCATAGCACATAAAACTATGGGCCAAACACTGAAAATTGGGATTAGATTAAATACATGTTTGATGTCTAGCCCAGGCGTGATGGATTGAAGGGCCTTTTTCTATGCATTCTGATAAGAATGCAAATGAAGTAAATAACTTAAATTGTGAAAGATTGCAGAGCTCTGAAACACAGAGGCATAAGTATGTCCCAGAACATGAATGACATAGAAATAGAACCATATACCACAGGAATCAGCCCTCCGGCCATGATGTTGTGCTGAACATGACGCCAAATTAAACTAATCCCTTCTGCCTGCTCTTGGTTCATATCCCTCCATTCCTTGCATATTCATGTGCCTATCTAAAGTCCCTTTTAGTCCCTAAAATGGCCCTATTGTATCTGCCTCCACCCCCACCACCCATGGCAGCAGTTTCCAGACTCCTACCACTCCATGCAAAAAAAAAGGCTCCTCCCATCTCCTTTGAACTTTACCCCGTCGCCTTAAGGCATGTCCCCTAGTATCAGACATTTCAACTTTGGGAAAAAGATTCTGACTGTCAACCTAATTCGAGACTTCTATCAAGTCTTCCCTCAGCCTCTGCCACTTCAGAGAAAACAACCCAAGATTTGCTAACTTCTCCTTGTAACTCCTATCCTCTAATCCAGGCAGCAGGTAAACCTCTTCTGCAACCTCTCCAAAGCCTCCACATTCTTCCTATAATGTGGTAATCAGAATTGAATGCAATACTGTGATGCAAAGTGTGGCCTAACCAAACTCTTGTACAGGTAGTTCTATAACGCGATAGTTGTGTTCTTGTGTGACCCCATGCGATATAAAAATCACACAAAAAAAATTGCACTTAAAGTGTTGCCGATACAATCGCATTATTTTAAAAGTTTGAACTTTAGAACCAATGTTTCCTATTTGTCAATTGCATTACAGCCAATTCATGTTGTCTAAATGCATGTTAAAGCAGAACGACCTGACTCTTGCATTCAATTTCCTGACCAATAAAGGCAAGCATACGATATGCCTTCTTTACAGTGAGGGACAGGGAGAGGGCGCAGCTTAACACGTGGCTGCGCAACTGGTTAGGAGGGAGGGCTTCAGATATGTAGATAATTGGGATGCCTTCTGGGGAAGGTGGGACCTGTACAAGAAGGACGGGTTGCATCTGAACTGGAATGGGACCAATCTCCTGGGTGGAAGGTTTGCTCGAGTAGTTCGAGAGGTTTAAACTAGTATGGCAGGGGGGTGGGAACCTGAGCTGTATACTGATGGTGAGAGTTGATGCAGATGAGACAATAACAAGAGGTAGACCAGCTAGTGGGAAGGATTTTCCTGGGAAGGAACCAAGGGATCAGTTAAAGTGTGTTTGCTTTAATGCAAGGAGTATCAGGAATAAAAGTGATGAAATGAGAGCATGGATCAGAACCTGGTGCTATGATGTTGTGGCCATAACAGAGACATGGGTTTCTCAGGGGCAGGAATGGTTGCTGGATGTTCCAGGGTTTAGAGCATTTAAAAAGAATAGGGAGGGGGGGAAAAAGAGGACGGGGTGTAGCACTACTGATCAGAGAGGGTATTACAGCTACAGAAGCTTCCATTGTTGAGGAAGATCTGCCTATCGAGTCAGTATGGGTGGAAATTAGGAACAGCAAGGGAGCAGTCACCTCGTTACGGGTTTACTACAGGCCCCCCAGTAGCAGCAGGGAGATGGAAGAAAGCATAGGTTGGCAGATTTTGGAAAAGTGTGGATGTAGTAGGGTTGTTGTAATGGGTGATTTTAACCTTCCCAATGTTGATTGGAAACTCCTTTGAGCAGAAGATTTGAATGGAGCTGTTTTTGTAAGGTGTGTTCAGGAGGGCTTCCTAACTCAGTACGTTGACAGGCCGATGAGGGGAAAGGCCATTCTAGACTTGGTGCTTGGAAACGAGCTGGGGCAGGCATTAGATCTTGTGGTAGGAGAGCATCTTGGTGATAGTGACCACAACTGCCTAACATTCTACATAGCTATGGAGAAGGAGAGGATTAGGCAAAATCGGAGGATATTTAATTGGGGAAGAGGAAACTATGATGCGATTAGACATGATTTAGGAAGCATGGACTGGGAGCAATTGTTCCATGGTAAAGGCACTATAAACATGTGGAGACTGTTGAAGGAATAGTCGTTGAGAGTAATGAATAAATATGTCCCTCTGAGACAGGCTAGAAATGGTAAGATAAAGGAACATTGGATGATGAGAGTGGTGGAGCTTCTCGTCAAAAGGAAGAAGGTCGATTACATAAGGTGGAGGAAGCTAGGGTCAAGCTCAGCTCTCGAGGATTACAGGCAGGCGAGGAAGGAGCTCAAAAATGGTCTGAGGAGAGCCAGGAGGGGGCATGAGAAAGGCTTGGCAGAACGGATTAGGGAGAACACAAAGGAATTTTACACTTACGTGAGGAATAAGAGAGTGGTCAAAGAAAGAGTAGGGCTGATCAGGGATAGCATAGGGAACTTGTGTGTGGAATCTGAGGTGGTAGGGGAAGCCCTAAATGAGGTTTTTGCTTCTGTCTTTACAAAAGAAACGAACTTTGTAGTGAATGAAACCTTTGAAGAGCAGGTGTGCATGCTGGAATGGATAGAGATAGAGGAAGCTGATGTGCTGAAAATTTTGTCGAACATTAAGGTTGACAAGTCGCCAGGCCCGGACCAGATTTGTCCTCGGCTGCTTTGGGAAACGAGAAATGCAATTGCTTCGCCACTTGCGAAGATCTTTGCATCCTCACTCTCCACTGGAGTTGTACCTGAGGACTGGAGAGAGGCAAATATAATTCCTCTCTTCAAGAAAGGAAATAGGGAAATCCCCGGCAATTATAAACCAGTAAGTCTCACGTCTGTCGTCTGCAAGGTGTTAGAAAGGATTCTGAGGGATAGGATTTATGACCATCTGGAAGAGCACGGCTTGATTAAATGCAGTCAACACGGCTTTGTGAGGGGCAGGTCATGCCTCACAAATCTTATCGAGTTCTTTGAGGATGTGACTAGAAAAGTTGATGAGGGTCGAGCTGTGGATGTGGTGTTTATGGACTTCAGCAAGGCATTTGATAAGGTTCCCCATGGTAGGCTCATTCAGAAGGTCAGGAGGAATGGGATTCAGGGGACCTTAGCTGTCTGGATACAGAATTGGCTGGCCAACAGAAGAAAGCAAGTGGTAGTAGAAGGAAAATATTCTGCTTGGAAGTCAGTGGTGAGTGGTGTTCCACAGGGCTCTGTCCTTGGGCCTCTACTGTTTGTAATTTTTATTAATGACTTGGATGAGGGGATTGAAGGATGGGTCAGCAAGTTTGCAGACGACATAAAGGCTGAAGGTGTCGTTGACAGTATTGTAGGCTGTTGTAGGCTGCATCAGGACATTGACAGGATGCAGTGATGGGATGAGAGGTGGCAGATGGAGTTCAACCTGGATAAATGCGAAGTGATACATTTTGAAAGGTCGAATTTGAAAGCTGAGTACAGGATTAAGGATAGGATTCTTGGCAGTGTGGAGGAACAGAGGGATCTTGGTGTGCAGGTACATAGATCCCTTAAAATTGCCACCCAAGTGGACAGGGTTGTTAAGAAAGTGTATGGTGTTTTGGCTTTCATTAACAGGGGTATTGAGTTTAAGATTCGTGAGATCTTGTTGCAGCTCTATAAAACTTTGGTTAGACTGCACTTGGAATACTGTGTCCAGTTCTGGTCGCCCTATTATAGGAAAGATGTGGATGCTTTGGAGAGGGTTCAGAGGAGGTTTACCAGGATGCTGCCTGGACTGGAGGGCTTATCTTATGAAGAGAGGTTGACTGAGTTCGGACTTTTTTCAATGGAGAAAAGGAGGAGGAGAGGGGACCTAATTGAGGTATACAAGATAATGAGAGGCATAGGTAGAGTCGATAGCCAGAGACTATTTCCCAGGGCAGAAATGGCTAACACGAGGGGTCATAGTTTTAAGCTGGTTGGAGGAAAGTATAGAGGGGATGTCAGAGGCGGGTTCTTTACACAGAGAGTTGTGAGAGCATGGAATGCGTTGCCAGCAGCAGTTGTGGAAGCAAGGTCATTGGGGACATTTAAGAGACTGCTGGACATGCATATGGTCACAGAAATTTGAGGGTGCATACATGAGGATCAATGGTCGGCACAACATCGTGGGCTGAAGGGCCTGTTCTGTGCTGTACTGTTCTATGTTCTATGTTCAATGTTCTAATACAATAATCAGTCCCTGTAATCCATTCACTTGCTATCACAGGACATTGTCATTCACCGGGCCTTGTAAAGTTATAATTGCCCATCTTAAACAATATAACAACATCAATCATGTGACTTATAGACCTTTTGTATTATTCCTATAAAAAGTACTGCCTTTGTGTGTAGAGCAGAGATTCGTGGAGAAGTATCACCACAAGTAGACGCATGACTACTTTTGGGGGCATTGAGGATCTCTCGCCAACTGTCCGATAATAAAGCCTCTACCATTGTGCTGAAACTTGTGTTGTCTGGATCTGTGGAACAAAATATACATCAATAACTCATCATTCAGAGATGTCCATCTAGGGTGTTTAAGGGATTGGCCATGGTCTGTGCAGAGCTCCACCACTAAAAGTCAAGGGGGAGCCTGAGGAACTTAAGTGTGGGATTGGAGTCTGAATGCTGGGTTGTCAAGGGGCTAATAGAACATAGAACATAGAAGAATACAGCGCAGTACAGGCCCTTTGGCTCTCAATGTTGCGCCGATCCAAGCCCACCTAACCTACACTAGCCCACTATCCTCCATATGCCGATCTAATGCCCGCTTAAATGCCCATAAAGAGGGAGAATCCACCACTGCTACTGGCAGGGAATTCCATGAACTCATGACTCGCTGAGTAAAGAACCTACCCCTAACATCTGTCCTATACCTACCACCCCTTAATTTAAAGCTATGCCCCCTTGTGAAGCAAATGTGAAGCAGTGCAAGCTATGGGGGGATATGATAAAGCTTGGGAGGGAAGGGAGTCATGTGAGACAGCAGGTCATCAATGTTGAGCAGCACTCTAGATTTGGGTAGTAGACAGTACACTACCTGACCTGGCATGTCATTTTGGGGCAGGGGAAAGTGGGCAGTACAGACTCCTCTGGATATGTTGGATGTTTAAGTTGGGGGTGGTGGGGTGGGAGGCAAAGCCTGAGGAGCAGTTGCTGTTGCCTAGAAATCATAAGATCATAATTCAAATGAAAATGTCTGCAAACACACAGAGTGTGGGTAAGGGCTTCATTCTGTGAGGGAGGAGCTGCAGGTCAGTGCAAGATGAGGCCCTTCAAAGGGGAACGTGATTAGATGAACATCCATAAATGGTAGGTTAAACACATTTATGAGCTTAAACTTTCTTGGGATTTCCATGGAATTGCTTACTGTGTTGAAAAGTGTGGCACTGGAAAAGCACAGCAGGTCAGCCAGCATCTGAGAAGCAGGAGAATTGACATTTCCGGCATAAGGAATGTTGAAGGGCTTATACCTGAAACATCGATTCTTCTGCTCCTCAGATGCTGCCTGACCTGCTGCGATTTTCCAGTGCCACACTTTTTGAATCTGATCTCCAGCAACTGCACTCCTCACTTTCTCCTAATTGCTTACAGTGTACAGTTCAAATCCTTGATCCAACTCTCCTGACATGCAGTTGAATGGTTGAACCTTACCAGTGCCCGTGATGCACTAGCAATGTCTGTGCACCTGCAAGGTGGAGTGTAGTTGCTAAAGTAGCAGTTGCATGTGATTTACTCACAAGCTGCTTACTTCACACCATGGTCCATGGAACATCTGGTCAGGATAAGGATGGGTGTCTGTAGTATCTGGAATGTTGCATTTGTGGTCACTCACACGCACACAGATACACAGAAACAGAGTACGTACATACAAAAGTGAGAATTAATTTGTAATGAAGTGTCGCTCATGCCACCAACGTGCCCAGGAAGGTCTTCTTCTTCCTTTTCCTAACAATATATATCAGTGTAAACCAAGGTTCGAGAGCTCAGGTAGAGGAGCCTGCCCTCCAGTGGAGCCCTTTGGCCTAAGAGAACTGCCAATGTCAGTAAAGTCACAGATAGCTGACATTATGTGTCCTCTCCTGCCTGGTGCTGAACATGTGCCTGGTCTGTGCCAGTCATCTGGGGCATTGCTTCCTCAGCCAGTGAGGGCTATAATCATAGGGGTGAAAGTCCAAATGTTGGGAATTCCAAAACCTACTGTGGTTTTTTCAGCTCTGTTACTGACCATTTCCTCTTGGAATGGGAGTGTGGGGTGCGGGTGGTGGTGTGCTATTTGAGATGAAAACCACTGGCACAGCTGTTAGGGCTGGTGTAGGCAGAGGAAGGTTGATGAAGTGTCCGCAGTGGATGAGTAGGTAACACAGATGGCAGGCAGGGGTCATGGTGTGGGGGTTTGGGATGGGTAGGAGTGAGTGAGGCAGTGCTGCATGCAATTGTGAGATTTGTCGTCCATGAGGCTTGGTGGGGGGGGGGGTAAGTTCAGTAGCAGAGGGACACTGAGGACTAATCTGTGTGGTTGTGCAGGGCAGCTCTGGTGTACCAGCACTTAATCAGCAGTGTAGTTTATATATGATGCCAGTATCAGGGATGCCAGTCCTTTCCAAGATATCAGGGCACTGGCAAATACCTCTGGCTATGGAGAGTAGTAGAATGAGGCTTGCATCAGAGAGGTGACTGCAGCCCTTAATCGGTGCAATTAAAACGCAGTAGACTCAAAACATTAACTCTGTTTCTTGGTTTCCCGTTGCTTCTAGTCCGACTGGGCTTTCTTTTAATTTCATCCACATCTCCAGCATCTGGTTAGGAACCAGTATTTTTTCTTGTTTATTACCATGTGGAGAAAGTCGGTTCTATATTCTCAACAATCTCTCGTGATAACTTGTTGATACCATTCAAAAGGGAGTTAGAAAGAAGGAAATGGTTACCAGTCCAGAAAATATTACAGCTGTACCAAAACGCTTATCTATTTCAAGGCTATGGGAAACATATACAAGCCAAACATTTTATTTATTGAATTCACAACTATTATTGTCTTGTTTTCATTCAAATTTCAGTAAAAGGCCTGTGTATCCAATTAATATAATGAAGCTTTATAAAATTTGGTATTTAAACTCTTATATCAAAAATAAAGTGATTTTACAAATCCACCGAAGAAATGATTGTTACTCTGCCAAAAAAAATTTACAAATTTCCATTCCTAATAGGAATCAACAATTACCTTGAGCTAACCATTAGTTTCCTGGCTGGCTGAACTTCAAAATTAGCAATAATGATAACGATTATAATTATACATTCTTAAGAATTATTTCAGCTAAATAATTATTAGATAAGCGTGTCTTTCCTACTTCTTTTAAATATGGATTCAAAGTATAATGTATTATTTGTTAGATGTTAATTATGGTGCCTGTACTGCTTTTCTACATATTTATTATAACTAATTATTGTGTACTGTCTTCAGCTACCTTCTTAGTCAAAATTGAAATCTAAAGAATGAGCGTTTTGTTTGTGCTACAAAAGTAGGTTAATCTAAAACTGTCATCACTAGAAACAGTTAAAAATCACATAACATCAGGTTATAGTCTAACAGGTTTATGTGGAAGCACTTATGGGTGACACAGTAACTCAGTGGTTAGCACTCTGGCCTCACAACGCCAGGGACCCAGGTTTGACTCCCACCTTGGGCGACCGTCTCTGTGGAGTTTGCACATTCTCCCTGTGTCTGTGTGGGATTGTTCTGGGTGCTCTGGTTTCCTTCCACAATCCAAAGATGTGCAGGTCAGGTAAACTGGCCATGCTAAATTGCCCATAATGTTAGGTGTACGTGTCAGGGGTAAATATAGGGTAGGGGAATGAGTCTGAGTGGGTTACTCTTCGGATGGTCCGTGCAGATATGTTGGGCCATATGGCCTGTTTCCATACTGTAGGGAATCTAATCTAATCATAACCTGGTGTTGTGTCAATTTTAGCTTTGTCCAACACTAGTTCCTCCACATCATTACTAGAAACATGATACCTGATTTCCAATAAGGCCATTGCCAGTTTATATGTTGAAGTACAGGCAGTACAGCTGCTTTGACATTCAATTTGTTACAATCTCTGAAAAGATTGCCAAATTATGTCACAATCTGGTTAGGGACCAGTATTTCTTTTTGTTTAAAGTAGACAAAGTTTAAAATCCCAGAGAATAAGAGAATAAACCCACAAGATTCCATGTTTTTGAACAAACTAAATAAACTTTCGAACAGAAATTTAGAAAACTGAAACAAGCAACAGTATGCATTCATTTCCAAAATTAACACAAGGTCAATGTGACTTAGGAACACAGCAATAGGAGAAGATTATTCCGCCTGTTGAGCCTGCCTAACTATTCAATATGATCATTGTTGATCAAACGCTTAAATGCTATTTACTCACCCCATCACCATAACCCTGGGGGCCATTGGTAACCAAAAATCTAACAATTTCTACCTTAAACATACTCAAAGATCTGAGTGTTCCCAACCCTCTGTGGTAGAGAATTCCAAAAATTCACCATCCTAAACAGGTTAACAGACAAACTACAGTTGAATAGTCCATTGAGCACACAAAATAACTTCACAGCGTTATGGACCCCTTACTCTGACAAGCCCAAGCAATAGACAATAGACAATAGGCGCAGGACTAGGCCATTCAGCCCTTCGAGCCAGAACCACCATTCATTATGATCATGGTTGATCATCCACAATCAATATCCTGTTCCTGACTATCTCCATATCCCTTGATTCCACTATCTTTAAGAGCTCTATCCATCTCTTTCTTGAAAGTATCCAGAGACTTGACCTCCACTGCCTTTTGGGGCAGAGCATTCCACATATCCACCACTCTCTGGGTGAAGACCTTTCTCCTCAACTCTGTTCTAAATGGCCTAACCCTTATTTTAAACTGTGTCCTCTGGTTCTGCAATCACCCATCAGCAGAAACATGCTGCCTGCCTCCAGAGTGTCCAATCATTTAATAATCTTATATGTCTTAATCAGATCCCCTCTCATCCTTCTAAACTCAAGTGTATACAAGCCTAGTCACTCCAATCTTTCAACATATGATAGTCTCGTCATTCCGGGAGTTGACTTCGTGAACTTATGCTGCACTTCCTCAATAGCCTGAATGTCTTTCCTCAAATTAGGCATACAATATTCCAGATGTGGTCTCACCAGGGCCCTGTACAGCTGCAGAAAGATCTCTTTGCTCCTATACTCAATTCCTCTTGTTATGAAGGCCAGTGTGCCATGAGCATTCTTCACTGATTGCTGTACCTGCATGCTTGCTTCCATTGACTGATGTACAAGAACACCTAGATCTCATTGTCCTTCCCCTTTACCTAACTTAACTCATTTAGGTAGTAATCTGCCTTCCTGTTCTTGCCACCAAAGTGGATAACCACACATTTATCCACATTAAACTGCATCTGCCATGCATCAGTCCACTTACCTAGCCCAGGGCATCAATGTGGACTTCAACAGCTTCCTCATTTCCCCTTCCCCCACCTCACCCCAGTTCCAAACTTCCAGCTCAGCACTGTCCCCATGACTTGTCCTACCTGCTTATCTTCTTTTCCACCTATCCGCTCCACCCTCCCCCCCGACCTATCACCTTCATCCCCTCCCCCACTCACCTATTGTACTCTATGTTACTTTCTCCCACCCCCACCCTCCTCTCATTTATTTCTCCACCCTTCAGGGTCTCTGCCAGTATTCCTGATGAAGGGCTTTTGCCCGAAATGTCAATTTTACTGCTCCTCGGATGCTGCCTGAACTGCTGTGCTTTTCCAGCACCACTCTAATCTAGACTCTGGTTTCCAGCATCTGCAGTCATTGTTTTTACCACTCACCTAGCCTGTCCAAGTCACCCTGCATTCTCATATCAACCTCCTCACATTTCACCCTGCCACCCAGCTTTGTGTCATCAGTAAATTTGCTAATATTACTTGTAATGCCTTCATTTATATTATTAATGTATATTGTAAACAGCTGCTGTCCCAGAACCGTTTGTGGTACCCCACTGGTCACCACCTGCCATTCTGAAAGGGACCCGTTTATCACTACTCTTTGCTTCCTGACAGCCAGCCCAGTTTCAATCCAAGTCAGTATTTTGCCCCCAATACCATGTGCCCTAATTTTGCTCATTAATCTCTTATGTGGAACTTTATCAAAGGCTTTCTGAAAGTCCAGGTACACTACATCCACTGACTCTCCCTTGTCTATCTTCATAGTTACATCCTCAAAAAATTCCAGAAGATTAGTCAAGCACGATTTCCCTTTGTAAATCCATGCCGACTCTGACCCATCCTGTTATTGCGATCCAAATGAGTCGTAATTTCGTCTTTTATAATTGACTCCAGCATCTTTCCCACCACTGACGTCAGGCTAACTGGTCTATAATTCCCTGTTTTCTCTCTCCCTCGCTCCTTGAAAAGTGGGACAACATTAGCCACCTTCCAATCCACAGGAACTGTCCCTGAATCTATAGAATATTGGAAAATTATTACCAATGCATCCATGATTTCCACATCCACGTCCTTATGTACCCTGGAATGCAGACCATCAGGTCCTGGGGACATATCAGCATTCAGACCTAAAGTCGAACCAACACCATTTCCTGCCTAATATAAATTCCCTTCAGTTCATCCATTACCCTCGGTCAGGGATGGGCAACCTGTGGTCTTAAGGCTGCATGCGGCCTTCTAGGCCATTGTATGTGGCCTTTTTCTTCAAAAGAAAATTTTGGATGAACATTTTCCCCAGTTAGCAAAGGTCATTGATGAACAGGAGGATTCTTGCGAATCATTTGAAGAATACGCAGCTGTAATAGACTTCTTAATTGGAGAATACAAGAAAAGGTTCTCTGACATTGAGAATCATGACATCACACTCAAATTAGCATTTCAACTTCACCTAGTTGATGTCTCCAAAGCTCCTAAAGAACTACAGATGGAATTAATTGAGCCTCAGAAGATGACATTTTAAAGTCCTTATTTGACACTAAGAAAGATCCGATTGGAATATGGAAAAATGCAATAGAATATCCATGCCTTTGGCAACATGCACGAAAAATGTTTTCTTACTATTCAACCACTTATTGCTGCGAATCTACATTCTCCTACTTAACCAAAATCAAGAAGCCCTTAAGGTCACAAGTGACGGATTCCCATCTAGAGGATCAGCTAAAACTGCAGACCTCCATGCTGCAACCAAATATTCAAATGCTTTCCTACAAAAAGCAGTCACAACAAAGTCATTAAAAGGTTAGTTAACTTTAGAATTAACATTTTTTTCTCTTTTTAGTTAGTTAGTACATAGTAGTTAGATTTTTACAAAATAAGGTGAATTTTTAAGAATATATAATTGAAGTTTCTTGGATACGGCCTTATTAGATTACAACTAACATAATGCAGCTTTCCAACATGAAAAGGTTCCCCACCTCTGCCCTAGGTCCTTCAGCCACTATTACATCTGGGAGATTGCTTGTGGCCCCAATGAAGACAGATCCAAAGTACCTATTCAATTCTTCTGCCATTTCTTTGTTCCCCATAATAAATTTACCCATTTCTGTCTTCAAGGGCCCAATTTTAGTCTTAACCTTTTTTTTTTATTTTCACATAACTAAAAAAGCTCTTCCTATCTTCTCTTATATTTTTGGCCAGCTTGCCTTCATACCTCATTTTTTCTCTGCTTATTGCCTTCTTAGTTATCCTGTGTTGCTCTTTAAAAGTTTCCCAGTGCTCCAGCTTACCGCTCATCTTTGCTATGTTATACTTCATTTCTTTTATCTTTATACAGTCCTTAACTTCCCTCATCAGCCACAGCCGTCCCTATCTCCCCTTAGGATCTTTCTTCCTCTTTGGAATGAACTAATCCTGCACCTTCTGCATTATATCCAGAAATACCTACCATTGTTGTTTCACTGGCATCCCTGCTAGAGTATTGAACCATTGAACTTTGGCCAGCTCCTCCCTCATAGCTCCATAGTTCCCTTTGTTCAACTGCAATACTGCCACTTCCGATTCTCTCTTCTCCCTCTCAAATTGCAGATTAAAACTAACCATATTATGGTCACTACCTCCTAATGGCTCCTTTACTTCGAGGTCCCTGATCAAATCCAGTTTGTTGCACAACAGCAGATCCAGAATTGCCTTCTCCCTGGTAGGCTCCAGTATAAGCTGCTCTAAGAATCCATCTGGGAGGCACTCCACAAACTCCCTTTCTTGGGGTCCATTACCATCCTGATTCTCCCAGTCTACCTGCATGTTGAAATCCCCCTTAACAACTGGGGGATACCTTTGCGACAGGCCAATTTCAGCTCCTTATTCAAATTACACCCTACATCCAGACTACTGTTTGGGGGCCTGTAGACAACTCCCATTAGGGTCTTTCTACCCTGAGAATTTCTCAGCTCTATCCATACTGACTCTACATCTTCTGATTCTATGTCCCCCTTCGCAAGGAACTGAATATCATTCCTCACCAATAGGGCCACCCCATCCCCTCTGCCTGTCAGTCTGTCCTTTCGATAGTATGTATAGCCTGGAATATTAAATTCCCAGGCCCTGTCCACTTGAAGCCACGTCTCAGTTATCCCCACAACATTGTACCTGTCAATTTCCAACTCAGCCTCAAGCTCATCCACCTTATTTCTTATGCTTCGTGCATTCATATATAATATTTTTAATTTGTTACTCCCCTCATCCTTCCTATCAATCCCTATTTCACTTGACTATACTGTATGAAACCTTCTTGAGTTTTCTGTTCCATGGTTCTGTTGTCTTTCTTAACTTTTCTTATTCTCACTCTCCCTTTAACTTCCTTCTTAAATTTCCAGTTTGTCCCCTCCCCCCCCACTATTTAGTTTAAACATACCTGTGTTGCAGTGGCAAACCTGCCAGCCAGAATGCTGGTCCCCCACCTATTAAGGTGCAACCCATCCCTTTTGTATAATTTATCCTTACTGCAAACTATACCCCGGTGATCCAAGAATTTAAATCCTCGCTTCCTGCACCAGTTCCTCAGCCACACATTCAAGTCCATTATCTCCCCGTTCCTGCCCTCTCCAGCCCGAGGAACTGGAAGCAAACTGAAAATAATCACCCTGGAAGTCCTGCTTTTCAGCCTTCTTCCGTGTTCTCTGAAGTCCCGCTGTAGAATGTCCCTCCTCTTCTTCCCGAAGTCATTTGTGCCGACATGCATCACCACCTCTGCTCTTCACCTTCGCCCTTGAGGATCACACCAACTTAAATAGAACTCACTTACCTTCCCAACAGCTTTTATGCTCTGACCTCACTTCTGCCCAGCTCCGCTGCTCTCTGCTGCAAAAAAGACTGCTGGCTTCGAGGTAAGTACTTAAATAGAACTCACCAACCTTTCCAACAGCCTCTGTGCTCCGACCTCACCTCTGCCCAGCTCCTGCTGCTCTCTGACTGACCACATCCAAGCCCTTGAACTGATAATGGGCACTGGCCTTGACTTACTATTCAGCACTACTTGACAGTAGCGCGTCACATTTGACTCAACTGAGGACTACCCGCTTAAACTTTGCAAAATGGCCATTTGGTTGAAGCACATGCAGTGTGTTTGCCGCACACACTTCCGTCATGTAATATAGATGAGGTATTGGTATAGCACCATACCATACAGCAACATGTCCTTTGACTGACAACCATAACAAGGTCTATGACAAACAGCAAGGCATCATGGAACTTTTAAGCTCTGGCTGAGGAGGAATAGTGCAAAAAGGCAAGGCAAGGCAGAGATGTTCTGAGCCTCCAGGAAGACACAAAGTGAGTCAGCATTAAGAGAGCTAGCAACAAGCCTTGAGAAGCAAACCTGCTCCAATCCAGGAGTGCCTGCCAGGTGTCCCTTCTTATCCCTCTCTGCTGCATCCATCCAGCATTCTCTGACCCTGTTATGGATCAGATCAAACCCCCTCAAAGTATATTAAGAAGATATGATGTGGAGATGCCAATGTTGGAATGGGGTGGACAAAGTTAAAAATCACACAACACCAGGACGTGGTCCAGCAGGTTGATTTGGAAGCACCAGCTTTCAGAGCACTGGTCCTTCATCAGGTAGTTGTGGAACATGCAGAAACTTGATGTCTGTGTTGAAAGGTGCGATCTTCTTGGAGATCCTCTTCACTTTGAGCTGGCAGTTAGTGGTGTCGATGGTAGCCAAGATGTGGAGATGTCAGTGTTGGATTGGGGTGGACAAAGTTAGAAATCACACAACACCAGGTTTCACAGCTACCTGATGAACGAGCAGCACTCTGAAAGCTAGTGCTTCCAAGTAAATCTGTTGGACTATAACCTGGTGCTATGTGATTTTTAACATTAAGAAGATAGTCTTGCCCCTCACTTTTTTTAATTTTAAAGGTAAGTGTGAGGCATTGCATTCCAGCTTCAATTCGATTGGTCAAAATACACAATGTTAAGCAAAACACACTTTATTTTTACATGACAGTTAAAATCCTGACAAAATAAAAATTAAAGAAAAGAATTAGCTTAACTGTAGCCCTTTTAAAATGCTTACCAAAATAATAGATATTAACTACTATTAATTAACTTTCCAATATAAAAACATCCCATAAACACATCCTTGTCAAAGGCAATTACAGTAAAATATATTGTCTCACATGAATTCTAGCAACAGGAAAGGAACCCCAGCTTTTAATCGTAACAGAGAGAGGCATAAAAGCTTCCACATCCAGCTTCAAGGCCCTAGCAACTGCAGAAAGCTAAAACTAACAATCTGGTTCTGAGGGAGCTGGACACCACCCATTCAGACTGCTTTTAAATGTTCCAACTTTAAAAAAATCCCCAAGGCCTGACACCTCTGTCTCAATCTTTCTTCTTAAAAAAAAGATAAAATAAACTTCTTAAAGTCACAGTATTGTCATAGCCTTCACACAATCGATCTTCCAGATCAAGGTCATGGGGTCCAATGAGATCTCTGATGACATACCTGAAGATGCTGAGGCTGTGCTCAATGTTCATCTCCCAATGTGTCAAGGCTCTGTCCATCTTTTCATCCATAGTCATTGGCAGAAACTCAGAGCTCTGGCGAGTCTGCTAGCTGTATTCCAATACATAAACCAGTCTCATTTTCCAGGGCAACTCCAAGCTTGTCCTTAACCTGCCTTTGTTGTTCTGTCCTGAAAATTCCATCAAGCCTGGTTGCCCAAAGGTGCCCATTTTGGTTTTGGGCCTGGGCTACCAAGCCACAATTCATGGTACATCTTTGGAACAATTTCTTTGACAAGCATAAAGTTAAAAATCACACAACACCAGGTTATAGTCCAACAGGTTTAATTGGAAGCACACTAGGTTTTGGAGCGACACTCCTCCATCAGGTAATAGTGGAGGGCTCAATCGTAACACAGAATTTTAGCAATAATTTACAGTGTGATGTAACTGAAATTATACATTGAAAAATTGATTGTTTGTTAAGCCTTTCATCTGTTAGAATACAGTGATAGTTTCACTTCTTTCATGTGTAAATCACAAAACCTTTTTGTTAAAAAGTTGCATTATGGTGATAGCTAGACAATATGTTGAAGGTGTTGGTCCCCTGTGTTCTCTGTCTATGCCATGATGCTTAGATTGATTCTAATCTAAAAAGTGAGATAACGGAGTTTTACATAAGTTATTGCAGTTTTTGAGCTCAGAGTTCTGCATGAATGCATGCAGTTTTTGAGCAAAGTACAATGTAACCATGAAAGTACAAATTCACTCCACAAAATATATGTGTGCATGTGGATCTTTGTTTGTGTGTGTGTGTGTGTCAGTCTGGGTTGGGGGTTGTGAGTGTGAGAAAGTGTATGTGTGTGTGTGTGTGTGTGTGTAGTGAGTGCAGAGTGTCTTAAGTCTGTGAGAGGGTGCATGTGTGAGTATGGGAGTGTGTGTGTGTGTCTGTAAGGGTGTGTGCGGGTATTATGACACCAACCAGGTAGCAGACTATACCAGACTTGGTCTTGAACAATGAGACAGGATTAATTCGTGGCCTCATAGTGAAAGTGCCCGTGGGTAGCAGTGACCATAATATGACTGAATATTTCATACAGCTTAAGGGAGACAAGTGTTGGTCAAAGACTTCTATTTTAAGTTTAAATAAAGGCAAATAGGAGGGTATGAAAGCAGAGCTATCAAAAGTGATCAAGAAATTTAGGTTAAGGATAGTTCAGTAGAGATGCAGTGATTAACAATTAAGGGGATATTCCAGAAAGTGCAGAATATTCCAACAAAAAAAGAAAAAAAATCTAAGGAATGGACCCACCACTGTTCTTCCCTTTCAATTGTGCTAATGTCATGTTTAATTAACAGAGCCACTCCTCCATCTTTCCTAGCTTTCTGTTCCTCCTAAATATCAAAATCAAATCAAAGAAAAGACACATAAATGTACAAATAGAGGTGGCAAATCAGATTGGAAAGAATATAAAATAAAGCAAACAATTACTAAATGATTAACAAGGAGCAAAAAATTGGAGTACAAGAGAAAATTATCCAAAAGTATAAAAACAAATAGAAATAGCTTCTTCAGATATTTTTAAAAAAAGTTAACACAGGAAGTGTTAGTAATACAGACAATTAGCATAGGATTTCAATTCTTGCCAAACATGCGAGGACTAGATTACCAAACCATACCATGTGATATAAAACATGTGCAATATAAATAAAACGAATGTACAATTCTTTGAAAACAGGTTCAAGATTCTAAACAGTCAGCAATCAAGACTGAGACATTAATTGCCATAGTCAGGAAACAAGGATTTTGCATTCAACTGTTCTCCAAAGTAAGGACACTGGAAACATGCTCAAATTGCAGTGATAATCTGTTAACATAGGTGTCCACCTTTGACAGTGCTCTAGTGTATTTCAGAAAACAAACTTCTTCAACAGTGAATTGCCTCTATACTACCAAAATTTATACATTAGGAGACTCAAGGTGAGAAAACAATCGACAAATGTCTATATATTGGCTTCTGCATCTGACTGTTGCTTTGCTTGGGCTCTGTCACATGCTCATGGAGTCATTAAGAACATTGCCTTGAAAATATCAAATGGTCAAATGTGCTTTCTGACTTTTACATTGAAATGCTAGAGCAACAGAACATTCTCTTGTGAGGCAATCTTCAAGTAACAGTCTTAGTCATTGGATTTATGTTCTGGAATGTCTCTGTGAACAGTCATATCTGCACAAATTTCTTATCGGGATGAAAGGAACATTGAATGGCTCAATCAACAGGTTCAAGAACAGCTTCTTCCCTGCTGTTCTTAGACTTCTGAATGGACCTCTCAAATTTCAAATCTAATATTGATCTTACTTTTTGTCCACATTCCCTGCAGCAAAAAAGCTGTATTCCTTGCTCTGTTCAATCACCCTATGATCTTTTTATATTCTGATCTGACTACTGTATGTAAAAAAGGTACTTATGGCAACAGTAAATCAACCAAATCAAATCCCAACTCTTGGAACACAGGCTCTTAAGATCTGACCCAGGAGAAAGTTCCCCAGAAGTTGGTATTCTTGTTCTGGCTGGTCAGGTTCTTTGGGAAAGAATGCAGAACCTGCCAGATATGGAGGTTGTTTGGTCTGCCTTGGTAGTGTGTTGGAAATTTAAATAGAAAACATAAAATAGCCCTCCGCTCATCACCGCCACATACTCTCTAAGCCCAATCCTTGCCAACCCATCCCATGCCCACTTCTCACAACTTCATAACCTTCACACCAAACTCTGCTCCCCAACCCCACACCTCATGGCCCTTCGTACCCTCAATGACAATCCACATATTCACCACTCTCTGGATGAGCAAATTTCTTCTCATCTCAGTCCTAAATGTTGTACTCCATATCCTTAGATTCTGATCCCTGGCCCTGGACTCCTCCATCAGAGAGAACATTCTTCCTATATTTACCCTCGCTATCCTTTTATAAGTTTCCATAAGAAGCCATCATTAATATACGCAATGCAATTAATTTTCACTGGCTTTTGTTCATTATTTTGTTCATTATCAGAGCATTTATAATGTACAGTTTAGTGTTCTACCATACAATTGTGGTTCTGAATACATTCTGTCTAGTCCTATTATATTAATACACAATAATTGATGACCTACAACAAAAACTGCAGTACAGAACCTCCGTGACAATACAAAAGAGTTATTGGAGGATTACAGTTGACAATCTGAAGTGATTCACAGCCTGAACAAAGAAGTAGCAGAACTGGAAACTGTGCATAAGGAGTCCTTGACACTTTGTGGAGATCAAGAAATAGGACTTCCAATTCTACACAAAACTCACCTGCTTCTTTCTCAGTGCCAAAAAGGCTAAAAGTAAGTTATAAAAAAACTTAGGAGTTAAATATTGAAGCAGTTGATACAAGAAATTGAAAACCTATGCTCTTTTTAGAAAAAGGACACTTTGGGGATGGAGAGTGTGGTAAAGGCTTATAACCAGCTACAAGATCTCTGTGGAAACATCAATGTATTTTGTCATAATGGGTAGGATCCAGTGGTACAGACTACATTGGAGTTTCTTTCAAGTAAGGATATATCAGTGAACCAGAATGGAAATGGGAAGGTATTCCTCCTTGGCTAAAGTTCATCATCCTACTGTACCAAGGTAAGCATTCTACCATACACAGTGCAATTCATTCCCATTAGTCATTGAGATGTACAGCATGGAAACAGACCCTTTGGTCCAACCTGTCCATGCCGACCAGATAGCCCAACCCAATCTAATCCCATCTGCCAGCACCCGGCCCATATCCCTCCAAACCTGCCCTATTCATATACCAATCCAAAAGACTTTTAAATGTTGCAATTGTACCAGCCTCCACCACTTCCTCTGGCAGCTCATTCCATATATGTACCACCCTCTGTGTGAAAAAGTTGCCCCTTAGGTTTCTTTTATATTTTTCCCCTCTCACCCTAAACCTATGCCCTCTAGTTCTGGACTCCCTGACCCTAGGGAAAAAAACTTTGTTTACTTATTTCATTCTATTTCTTATGGATTTCCAATAATTGAGCACTTCCAGTGCACAGCCAGCAATCTATCATTGCAATTATGGTTCTAAATATAACATTCAAAAGGTTACTTCTTCTCAATCGAAAGATTACCTTCTCATGGAATGAAAGGGAGGCATTATAGTGCAGTGAATGTTAGTGGCACAGCTATTTGTGCTGGCACAGGTGATGGAAAGATTGTGAAGTGTTCCAAGGGAGTGAGGTGGCAATGTGGAGGCCATGCAGGGTCAGCAAGCTGGGGGTTGGGAGGAGGGAGTTTACCAGGAGAGAGTGAGGGAATATGTTGCATATGATAGTGAGAATGGTCGAGCATGAGCCTAAGTGGGAGGAGTATGTAGTAGCAGAGATGGAGTGAGTGTGAGGCAACTGAGGGAGGTGCATGGCACTTACTCTGGTGGAGAGAAGAAGGTCATTGATCTTTTTACAGGTCTTTGGCCATTTCTCAGCACTTTTGGCAGGCCCTGACCAGCCACACCAGAAATTTGAAGGGCAGCTTACTTTTGACCAGTGGAAATGAACACTTAAGACAGAAGATACTTATGAAAAGTGTCATGAATTAAATTTCCTTGAGGAGTTTAAAAACTACATCAACATTCCATTAAGAATACACCTTGAGGAAGAGAGAGTGACTGGGACAAGGCAGATAGATATATTGCCTGATAGTTACCCACAAAACACTGTCCTGGACAAAATCCTTCCCGACTCATCCCAACCAACCAGAAAGGACAGGGGCAGAGAGAATGAAAGGACACTGAGGGAGGGAGGGATGGAGGGATGGAGGGATGGATGGATAGATGATGTTGGGTATTCTCCAAGCTAAGAAACTTGCCTGTTTTAATGACAAAAAGATAATGCATGCTGAAGGCTACGGGAAAGACCAGGCTCTTATATTCCATGCAGACAATGGGGGTCAGTCAAAGAGGGTCGCAGACGAGGCTTACTGCAGCTGTGAGTCACTGTAAAGATACCCATTTTCCAAAGACTGAAAACCATTCCCATCAAAAATTTGGGAATTGACTTAATTCTTCACCTGGTTTGATTTGTCCATTGAGGTCCAGTCTGACCAGGCCACAGATTTCTTCATTTTCAAAAGATGTGGGTAATTAGGCTTGAACAGAGAAAGTCGTATCACGTCCAGCGGAGAGGAGGGGTGGGGACGGCATTACTGTAGCACCATCACATGGTCAGGACATACTGCCATGAGTTGCTTCATGACTTGGATCGTATGCTGTTCACCACCAGGGACTCATCCTATAAGTCCATCAGATTTACTCTGTTTGAATTAGTTTATGGGGATCAAGTACAAGTTCCTCTGAAACTAATCAAGGAGGGGTCTCAGAAGGAGAAAGCTTTCACCTTGTGACTCACACAAGCCTGTGAAGTAATTTGAGAATAATCCATCAAACAATGATGAAACATAAAGCAAACAAACCTTACTGCTTCATACTTCTTCCTCTATTTGTTTCAGCTCAGCTGCCTGTGGTGCCATAAACATGGCTCTGACTGCAATCCCTAAAAACCCATTGCCCCCCACCATAAACCATCATGGAAACCTAATTTGCAAATGGGATCACAAAAAGACACCTGCACTACATGTTTTTGGTTCCCTGGGACTGCCTGGTGTTCACCCACTCATTGTCTGCCACTATACTCCTAGTTTGCAGTGTGACCATCTCACTGAATGTGCTATGTCACTCTCAGCCTCACTAATGCTCAAATTCCAAACCCTTGTGACAATTCCAATACATACCATTGTTGAGATCACTGATAACGTCCATGACTTTCTAAATATTTCAGACCCATATTTCACATGACTGAGTTGCCCTGCCTTGCTTTAAAATTTAATTCACATTTCTTAATTGTATTTACTCTTAGTAAATCTTACTACTGTTGATAAATCTTACTAGTACTGAATAATCTGACTCATACACAATCCTTAAAAGCAGTTACTCATAACCAGTAAATCTATGACAATCTAGTGATGTTGCTGATTTTATTTTCAAATCTGATGTAACTGCAACTATCAGACTCATCTCCTCTCCCTCTGCTAACACCTGAAGGGATGTGCCCTGGGCCCAGTGTATCATTGATCAAACCCTATCCTGATTGGCTAACCTTTCAGTTGCTGTCACTCTACAGCTTTCCTGTGATCTCACTGAAATTTTTTAATCGCAAAAATGTACTTTATTCATAAAAAAATCTTTATGTACTTACAAATATTATTCTGTACAGACTTTGCAGAGGAAGAAAACAAATACATCGGAATTTGGCAATTCTCAGAGTTTCCAAGCAGTTGCAAACAAAGGCATTTTCTACTCAGAAAAGGACACCAATTACATTTGTTTTGAGGCAGCAAGAGGATCTGACAACTGAACAGACCCCCATTGCACTTTGGCAAAATGACCTTAGGTGGCGGTCTTTCCCCACAGTGCCTTGGCAGCAGCTGCCCCAAGCTTTTGTGCATCCCTCAGCATGTGGTCGTGGACCTTGGAATGTGTCAGACTGCAACACATGGTTAAGGTAAACTCTTTACACTGTAAAACCAGCAAGTTTCAGGCTTGGTCGATATTGATCTCTGTTTCTGTCCAAATGCCTGTTTCAGCATTCCTTGTTCATCTCCACCGCTAGGTGCTTCTCACACACTCCTCTTGCTGAAGCTGACTGCCTCCTCATGTAAACCCCACAAAACAAATCAAAGATGGTGGCAGGTCAGACATCTGCTTTATTCTTTCAGCTCATTCTGTGGGAAATTACAAATATTTGTTCAAAACAAATATTCTGCAAAGAGGCTTTTCTTTTACTGAATATGGGCAAAAAGTTTTATCTGCTACTGAAGTAATATTTAACAAGACTGTAAAGGTAAGCTATATGACCAGTATAAGATAACAGTGGCTATTCTATTTCTGATTTTTATATTGGCAGGAAACTATCTTAAACGATTTAATCTCAGTTCCACATCTTGCAGCAATAAGCATGTTGAAAACAATATTAGCCTATACTATGAATATAATATGCTGTACATCTTTCAGTACTCTGTAGTATTTAACATGGTCAATTACAACTTTTCTTATCATTTTCATTGTTTATCCACCTCCCCTTATGGTGTATGAGTCCAAACTTTGCCATTTGTTTTTCCTCATTGATGTTTCCTTTTGCTTTCTCTCATTCCCACTCTATCCCTCTTTCCTCATTACTCTCAGGAAGCAAAGAGGAAGCTTTCATATATTTGATGATTACATCCAACTCTACATTTCCACTTCTTCTCTTGATTTACAAATATTTTTTACGTGTGTTACCAGATTACCTGTCTGAGATAAAGATTGGCCAGATTTTTCTTTAGTTGAACACTGGAAAGGCTAAAGCCATTTAAATTGCTTTCACCACAAGTCTCAACAACGCCCCCATCTGTTATCTTAGGTTTAAGTACACAAGCTCATATTTTTTCCTGTTGAACATTGGGAAGAGCAATGATCTTATTCAGAACTTACTAAAAACAGACTCAGGACTGAGCTTTGGATTCTATATTCTAATCTTCCTCATTACTTTGTACCACCTCCATGATTCTGCATGTCTGCACTCCCACCCTGTCGGAGTTCACCACACAGCTGCCTCTACATGTCTATCTTCCCTGGAGCATTCTGTGTATTCCCTATCCCTTTCATCACCAGTGGTATTAGTGTCTCCAGCAATCTTGTTCATGCCCTCTAATGTTTTTTTTCCCCAAATCCTCTTCCTTGGAACGATCTTCTCCAAATTTTATAAATGTTTTCCTTCTTATTTCTTCTTGGAATATAGCCACAATTGGTAAAGTCAGCATATATGGATCATCCCTAGTTGCCCTTGAGAACTATTTGAGACTCTGCAGGGCATGTTGTCATGTGTTAGTCCAGTGACAATGAAGGAGTTATATATATATATATATATATTTCCAATCAAGGATATTGTGAGACTCGGAGGGGAGCTTGTAGATGGTGGCGCTCCCATACATTTGTTCCTTTCTTCCCATTTTTCAGATGGTCAAGATTAAAAGTTGCCTTCAGAAAAGCCATGATGAATTGTTTAATGCAGTAAATATTGTATGCTGTACCATGGCATGCTGTTAGTGGATAAAATCGAGATGTAAGGAATTGGATGGAATGCCAATCAAGTAAGTGCTTTTGTGCTAGCTAGTATTGAGCTTCTGATGCTATTAGAACTGCATTCTTCCAGGCAAATAAGGTCTATTCCATTACACTCCTTATTGTACCTTGCAGACAGTGGACAAATTTGGTTAGTTTTGAGCTGAATTGCTTGCTGCTGAACTTCCAATTTCTGACTTGCTTTTGTAACCACAATACTGAGATAACTTGACTAGTTAGGTTTCTGGCCAATTCTCATGATGTTGATAGTGGGGGAATTCAGTGATAATAATTCGGTCGACATCAACAGACAGATACTAAGTTTCTGCCTTGTTGGATATGGCCTGGCACTAATTTTGGATGAATTTTATTTTTCATTTAGCAGCGCATGTCTGAACTTCATTGTAATCTTGCTGCTGAAGAGCAGGGATAGCTTCCTTATTTGAGGAGTTACAAAGGGAATTGTATACTGCAATCAATGAACACTCCCATTTCTCATTTTTGTTGGTGGTCTAGCGACTGAAGCAGTCAAAGATGGCTTGGCATAGCACATTACCTTGAGGAACTCCTGTCGCGCTTTGCTGGAACGGAGATGATTAATTACAACCATCTTGCTTTCCACTAGGCATGATGCCAGATATCCTTTGTAAAACCTATCCAACAAACAAGCTTTAGGATACATCTGCCACTACTGCTTATGAGCAGCTTTTCCTACATGAGTATCCACATGATATTTTGCTATATTCCTGACATCTGTCAGCTACTGTAACCTCAAACAAGTGGCTGGGAAGGTGATTGTGCACATGGACCTCTGTCTACATTCTTCAAGGCAGGACTTAAACAAATTTGCAACATTTCATGCCCAGTATTCTGGTAGCAGTTATGATTTCTTCATTCTGCAGTATTCTACCAAGCTTGCTGCATGTCAGCTTCCATAACAAACCAAAGGGTAGCAAACATGTCAAACATGCACTGACAACATGCAACATGACTGCTATGAATAAGCTATGCACATTTTGGCAGCATCCATTCATAAATGGCATTGAAGTAATGGTAATGCAAACTCAATGGTGGCTTGTTGGGGGGGGGGGGGGGGGGGGGCGGCGGTGGGGAGACAGTGAAGACATGATAAAATGGATCCATTTGGCCAACTTAATGCCATGTAATCTGCAATTTATTGTGTTAACTGCAATTATGTATGGCTGCACACTTAACCAGGATGCATGAGGTGAGTATGTTAAGGCTAGCATTAATTAATACCAGCCTGCACCTTCTCAAAGAGGAGATATGTTGTGGCTGCAGCAGCTGGTGGATGTATGTACAAGCCACAACTTGTAAAAAGACTGGAATGGTTACACACCATGGAGACAGCAGACTTCAAGAATCTTTAAAGTTGCACTCGAAACCTTTGGTGAAGAATGTGCAAAGGTGCGGTTTCCAGCGGCCCATCCAGATAAATGCTCAGAAGCACGTTGAATGAGATAATTGTAGTGATCAATGGCAGGAGTCAAGCCCAAAGAACTGCTTGCAATACCAAAAGAATATTCATTAACCTTACACAAGTGACTGAGGTCAGGGAGTGCATCTTTCAATGTCATTGCTCACCAATTGCATCCCTCCCCTACCCCACTACTCAATATAGCAAAACCCTTTACTAACAAACTAATGCAATCACACAGGATTTCTAATCTTGCTTTCAGAGCTGCATCGCACTCGCAAATTTTATACTGCTGCGTGCCTCACACCCTTATTTCACAGCTTGCACACATTGTCGGCTAGCACCATCACATTCTGCTACATTAGTCAAACAGATTGCAGGACGCTTAGAGGGAGAGGTATCCTAACTTCCATTTCCTAGTGGAACATCAGCAACATTTTTGTCGAGTATCTCTTGGACTTAACTGCTCATTAAAAATAAACAATTTAACATCTGTTGAGTATGAAGTCATCCTGACCTCGAAATGTGGTAGCAACAATTACATTTGTAAATAAAATCAGGCAGAATGTAATTGTGCAAGGAAAATTTAAAATCTCCCTCAAAATAATAAATATGCCTTGCGCAAAATCACAAATTTATCCACTTTATTTGACTGTTGTTTGAAGATTCAGTGGTGACTGAAACTTTCTAATATTGCATTTCAGGCTTTTTAAAGATCAAAATGTGTCCAAAATTGGGTGAAACATTAATAACATTTCATCTTGGTTCTTCAGTTGGGCACAAGTCTTAAAAGTCACAATCATTTTGCTGCTAAAACCAGCAACTGAAATTAATTATCGAGTTTTGTACAGAACCCTAAATGAACGAAACGCTTCAAAATTATTTTTAAAATGTAATTTTATAATATCTTATTGAAGGAATTTAATAAGTTCTGTACCAAATAATTTGCCATTTACTTTCAAAACAGTTACTTCAGCTGCTAAAGGTTAGCAAAATGCCGTCAACCCTGCAATTCTGATCAAGGAAATAATGTGATTTCAAAACTAGTACTGATACTTGAATTAAAATCACCAAAAAAGTAGCATATACATTTCCAATAAAGAACACAAATGAATCCCATGTCAAATTGGAACATACTTATCCAGATTTTGCAGTCAGTGATGAATGAACAGTACGCTCTGTTGATCTTGAAGAAAGCGACCTACAAAGATTTAGCAAGATATGCAATTTTGACTTCCCCCATTACAGTAACAATTTCATTTCGTCAACCAACTATAGGGACTTCTGGTGTCCAGAAACAGTGAAGTCATCAAGCATACAGAATAGCCAACAAACTTGGAAGATAAGAGCACAGATTAAACTTTGCATTTCAAACATTTTACAAAGAACAAATTAAATTTGAAGCATACATGAATGATAAATATTTATTTAATTATTTACAATTTAATAAAATAAAAATTGGGTTTTTACAATTTCAAAAATGGACTTTTAATCAGGAAGGACTAACACTAGAATTCTACAATTAGTTTTTCAAGAGTAGAGAATTTTGAAAATCTCAATTACATCTCATTCAACAAGGCACATTTATAATTTTTTAAAAATACAGTAATAGTGAAATAGGGAAATATTAATACCCAGGCCAAAATCATTAGTTTCTGTGTTGATTGCAATTGTGAAGACTGCAGACATGCATCCTGTTGAATGGTAGGCTATCGCTGATAGCAACTGAAAATTCTGTGTTGAGCTGCAAGTGGATGCCAGTTTCATGGAGTAAGTGACAACAAATCTTGGCAGTCTTACCATCATTACAATTTCAAAACCTGGACCTTTACTTTGTTTCATTAAACCACTGGAAAATGTTATTTATTCTATTGCTGTATTTAGATTCAGCTATGTGTCAATCCAGTTGATTGTGTGTGTGAATACATGTTCACTTACAGTCTTCCAGACCATTTTAATGTTTCGACTCCCACCAAATCCAATGGGCTCAATCTCTCCAAACTAAACATTAGTTTCTCTCAGTTGGGGGTGAAAAAACAATTTTATCCCAGTAAGAAGCTATTTTTGTTAAAATATACTTTCAACATATCAATCATATTTTGAAATTTGGAACCAAATTGAAAAAAAAAGCTCTTTAAGCCAATTTTTAAACTAAAATATGGAAATGATGTGCAGGAGAAGCTCACTCATTTAGAAAGAAATATTTATAGAATGTTAAGGCTCACTCAGGGAAAACAAAATCCAGAGATCAATATTCAAGCAAGCGTTTAAAGATACTTTTAACCAACCTGTTCAGACACACTAAGACATACCTCTGGAGCAGGTTGAACTCCAACCCAGACCTCTTTGCTCACTACCATTGCACCACAACAGCCCAGCAATCTCATGTACTGTGAAATCAGCCACAGATAATACTCATTCAGCCCCATTTAGAACATCTGCAATAAACCAATTCTCACTGGGTAAGCTAAAGCAAATGACAAAAAAACTTGTCTTACAAGTTCTAGACTTATGTAATTTACGTAAGCCTCTTGATTCTTGTCAAACTATCTGATTCAAATAGTCTCTCCAGATAAGAGAACGCTCAGGCCTTTCATCAGACCTCAATCAAATGTTTTTCTAGCTTTCCAATCTGTGATGCAAGAGGTTTTTGGCTAGGTATCAATCGTTTTAAAGAGCTTTTCTATTCAGTAATTTGACAATTACAACTTGATCAGGTTGTGCTTTAACTTCATATTTTGTCAATTTCCTGAATGATTTCCACCGTAGCACTCATATCAAATTGTTCCCTGTATGAGATAGTTGTTCAAGTCAGAATAAATCTGCAGTGATTTCCAAAGGACTACTGTTTGAAAATATCCTGCTTTTCAATTTAAAAAGTGGATAGAAAATACATGACAAAGAGGGTTGAGAGTATTTGTCTTATTTTGCTCACTTAATCTGTTACGTATTTTTCTTGCTCCAAAACAAACCCCCAACCACTTGTTGCATAATTTATAATTTTGTAACATCCTATCGTACACTGACTGAATTAGCATTTATTGCACTAGGTGGCAGTCTATTCCATAAATGCATGATTGACTGTAGATTCTAGTCTTCACAGTTGGTTCACATCCGATCCATGTAACCATAATTTTGCTGAAGTTTACATGAAATGAATGAGTCATGTACTAAGCCACATTCCCCTTACTTAATGTTCTTAGAATAGCTCCATTCAGTTCCAGTTCTGTTTTCCATAGTTTTATTTTAATGTTTTGTGACAGTGTGATTTTAGCAGTGCACATTATTTCTCTGTGTTACTTGTATGAAATATTGCATTCGAGTGGTATTAAGGTCAATAGCGTTGATAAATGAGCAATAAAGGGATGCTGAAAATTGTTGAGTTTAATTACCATGACTTAATGTTTGGTTTTTAATGCTAAAGTTAACGGTATATAGAGCAAAGCAGACCAATGGATAGTTATCTCATTTGCCACATTCAAAATAATTGACTGGATTAGCATCCAAAAGAAGCTGGTCAGAAACTCCCAGGATTCCATCGATAACAGTTTCCAAATGCATGACATTGGGTAGGAGGCACATGAGAATTAAATTACAAGCAAGTTCCCCTTCCAATCATACATTATCCTGATAAGGCACGGTCATGTCATTCTTTCACTAACACTGGATCAAAATCATGGATCTCTCTCTCCAACAGCAATGTCTGTATATGTCTACACCACATGAAATGCATGAGTTCATGATGGTGGTGAACTATCTCGAAGTTAGGGGTGGTCAATAAAAGTGCGGCCTTGTCAATGACACTTAAGTCTAATGGGAAAAGTAGCCATTTTGACAGAGAAGTTTCTAAAAAGTACTTCTGGCATTAAATTAAAAACAATGATTTACTATTGGCCATTAAGGAAACATAATCGAAGAAACTGATGGAGAACACAATTTATAGAAAACTTGATGGTTTTAAATTACATTAAACTTGAGAGGACAAATGAACCTGCAGCTTTTTTAATCATTGAACAAAACTGCCGATGAGGATCTTTCACTTCCAAGTTTCCACTGGTGCTTCCTTTCATAATGATTTTAAAAATAATTATGTATAACATTAGAAAATCCCAGTTCCTGGTTTTGATAATTTAACACTGAAATGAAGCTCTAATATCATATGAGGTAGCACAAACTAGTAGCATGTTCACTGTGAATTTTTGTTTAAATATAAAAGTTATCATGTAAGCAGTTCAATTTTTTTAAGTGCTGAATTCATTTTTAATCAAAGGAAAATTGAAGAAAACACAATTCTATCAAATCAATATCACTGCCAGTTCCAAGCATTTAATAGGTGCAATGCAATCTTTCAGCAAATCTGACATATGTACACATGCCTGAATGTGAAAAGGTGGATAAAAAAAACTTTACACTTTCTTTTGCAAGGTCTGGGATTAAAGAAACTAATAACATCGAAAATTTGTGATCACTTTAGAATTAGATTTTTGGACCAATCATAAAATTATTTTAACATAGTTAGTACTGCTGCCTCACAGAATTAGGGACCCAGGTTCGATTCTCACCTCGGGTGACTGTCTGTGTGGAGTTTGCACATTCTCCCTGTGTCTGTGTGGGTTTCCTCCAGGTGCTCTGGTTTCCTCCCACAATCCAAAAGATGTGCAGGTTAGGTGAATTGGCCAAGCTAAATTGCCCATAGTATTAGGTGCATTAGTCAGAGGGAAAATGGGTCTGGGTGGGTTACTCTTCGGAGGGTCGGTGTGGACTTGTTGGGCTGAATGGCCTGTTTCCACACTGTAGGGAATCTAATCTAATCTAATCTAATCAAAAATTCAAAACCTGCATTTGAGGTTATTCTTTCTTAAACTAATATGAATACACAATAAATAAGTTAACCTTCCAATGGATATCTTACTTTTGTCCTTTTGTTAATCAATTCTTTCAAAGAGCAACTTTTATTTTGGGGTAATGTGCCCATTAGTCACTTCCCTTGTTCATTTCCAGAATGCCACAGCACAGCTGCCAATGTTGTAATGGTACACTTTTAAATAGTTTGGAAAATAGTCTTCTACTGTAATTAAACTTTACTGTCATTCTACATTCTGGGTGTAAAAGTGTTCCAACTTTTCTCAAGTTTACTTATGATTGTGTGGAATATTTTAAACATCATCTTAAATGAGTTAACAACTTTGCTACTTATGAGGAGTTTATGCAGATGTTAACCAATAAGCTAAAAATCACAAACCAAACTAAACCGAATGCTGCCATGTTTAAGGAAATACTCAGTTGTCAAAAGTAATTTATTGGCCAAGTCAATAAACTGTTCAACAAAAACAAAACAATAAGCAATAAAAATAAAAATGCTGGAGAAGTTCAGCAGTTCTGGCAGCAGCTTTTGTAGAGAGAAACCGATTTTATGTTTCAAGTCCTCCCAAACCTTCTTCAGAAATTTCAAAAATGAATTCTTCATTTCAATGTTAGCAGTTCAGAAACATACTTTGAATGCTTTCTCACTGGCTAGATCACTCTTTTATATTAAATCTCAATTAGACATATATAGTGCGAAAGAAAACAATTCACAAAACCAATGGGGAAGATTAAAAGATCTGACAAATTTGAAATAATTTGATTATTTGTAAAATGTTTTGTTCCGGTCTAAACCAAGTAGCTCAAGACCAGCAGAATGTCATGATTATATCCCAAGTAAAATTTTTTTGCTTATGAATTATCTGATGAGCTCCAAGCACCTGGATGTTCAGCAGGAGCACCACCAGAGTACCTCAGTTTTGCTGAGCAGATTAACTAAATGAGCTAATCACAGTCAAATCATACAAGTACAGAGGAACCTTGATTATCCGGCATTGGATTATCCAGTAAGATCACAAGGTCCCGACGCTTGGCTAAACTATGTTATTCAGCATTCAATTGACTGAATGAAATCCTGCCCGCCTGTGTTCTTGAGATAATAGAGATTCCTCTGGACTCGGACAATTGATGTTGTCTAGTTATAGCAAAAGAATAATATAAGCTGCCACTGGTGAATTCACGAAATGATGGTTCTCTTTGTTTAGAGAAAGAACGAGTATTAGTTCTTGGTATCTGGGTTGCGCAAACAATTTAAAATGCTACTTTCTTTCAAAGCTTGCAAGTTTGAAATATCTTCTGCAATGACAGGAACATTTGTCGCTTGGTTGTCATCCATAGATTCACTCTCCCAGTCAGATAAGGAGCAAAGAAGAGCATCATTTTCATAAGTAGGAAAAAAATACCTAAAACAGAAACAACATGATTGCATGAATTAACATTAAACCAAGATGTGCAAAATTAACAACTGTGAACGATATATGGTGAACAAAGTAGTTTTTTCAAAGGTATTGAATGTAAACCAATTTTGAAATTCTATGAAATAACTTAGGAAGGAGGCGAATGTTGTTCCTCTGTTCAAGAAGGGGAATAGGGAAATCCCTGGGAATTACAGACTCGTCAGTCTTATATCTGTGGTAAGCAAGGTACAGGAAAGGACTCAGAGATAGAATTTATGACTATTTGGACAAACATAGTTTGATTAAAGATAGTCAGCATGGCTTTGCTTTGTGAGGGCTTTATGGAGTTCTTTGAGGATGTGACGAGACAAGTTGATGAAGGTCGATCAGTGGATATGGTGTATGTGGATTTCAGTAAGGCAGTTGATAAGATTCCCCATGGAAGGCTCATTCAGCAAGTTAGGAGTTATGGGATAGAGGGAAATATGGCTGTCTGGATACAGTATTGGCAGGCCAAACGACGACAGCGAGTGGTAGTGGATGGAAAGTACTCCACCTGGAGTTTGATAGCCAGTGGTGTCCCGCAGGGATCTGTTCTTGGGCCTCTGCTCTTTGCAGTTTTTATAAATTACTTGGATGAAAAAGTGGAAGAGTGGGTTAGTAGGTTTGCCGATGACACAAAGGTCGGTGGTGCTGTAGATAGTGTAGATATCCATAGATCCTTAAAGTTACCACCAAAGTTTGATCGGGTTGTTAAAAGGGCGTATTGTGTTTTGGGTTTTGTTAACAGGGGGATTGAGTTTAAGAGCTATGAGGTCTTTCTGCAGCTCTATAAAACCCTGGTTAAACCACTCTTGGAATAGTGTGTCCAGTTCTGGTCGCCTCATTGTAGGAGGATTTGGATGCATCAGAGAGGATGCAGAGGAGACTTACTAGGATACTGTCTGGATTGGAGGGCTTTCTTGATGAACAGAGGCTGAGTGAGCTAGGGTTTTTCACACTGAAGAGGAGGAGGAGGAGGAAGAGTGACTTGATACAGGTGTAAAAAGTAGTCAGAGGCATAGATAATGAGAGTACATAGCCAGAGACCTTTCCCCAGAGCAGAAGTGGCTGGGATGAGGGGTCATAATTTTATGGTGATTGGAGGAAGGTATAGGGGGAGATGTCAAAGTTGGGTTCTTTACACAGAGTGGTGAGTGCATGGAATGCACTGTCAGCAGTGGTAGTAGAGTCAGAGATGTTAGGGACACTTAAGCGACTGCTGGATGAGCACATGAACGACAGTAAATGGAAGTATGTGTAAGTTAGGTTGATCTTAGATTAAGTGCTCGGCATAACATTATGGGCTGTACTGTTCCATGTTCTAACATCTATGAGAGTCTGTCACCACTGTAGCGATACATCTTAACTTGTATCATTTGGAAGTAGTTCAATACTTAACATATAAAATATACACATAGCTGTAAAACATGAGGCATGAAATGTTCAGTTTAATTTATTATAGCTAATTTGCCTTCATTGCTGAGTTTATTTATTCATGAAGTTAATGAATAACTGAAACATCACAGCAACAAGAAAATTAGTACAAAACTCTTGGATTATTTGAATACAATCAAGTCACTGGAGCATTCCTTCAATTTAACCATTCTGTAAGAACAGTGCCCTGAATGGGAATTGATTTCTTTCTTGTTTTATTCTGCTGGACATGACTTGTGTGGAAGAACAAATATCTTATGATTACATGCCCTAAAAAAAGTACTTAGAAATCCTCCACCTTTTACATGAAATTGTCAAATGCTAACTTCAAATTTTTGTAAGCTATTAGAAAGACATGTACTTTTCTCTAAGGATTCTGATACATTGGTCGGAATTGTCTTGGGTCAGATCCGTCATAGAGTCATAGAGATGTACAGCATGGAAACAGACCCTACGGTCCAACCCGTCCATGCCGACCAAATATCCCAACCCAATCTAGTCCCACCTGCCAGCACCCGGCCCATATCCCTCCAAACCCTTCCTATTCATATACCCATCCAAATGCCTTTTAAATGTTGCAATTGTACCAGCCTCCACCACTTCCTCTGGCAGCTCATTCCATACACGCACTACCCTCTGTGTGAAAAGGTTGCCCCTTAGGTCTCTTTTATATCTTTTCCTTCTCACCCTAAACCTATGCCCTCTAGTTCTGGACTACCTGACCCCAGGAAAAAGACTTTGTCTATTTACCCTATCCATGCCCCTCATAATTTTGTAAACCTCTATAAGGTCACCCCTCAGCCTCCGACGCTTCAGGGCAAACAGCCCCAGCCTGTTCAGCCTCTCCCTATAGCTCAAATCCTCCAACCCTGGCAACATCCTTGTAAATCTTTTCTGAACCCTTTCAAGTTTCACAACATCTTTCCTATAGGAAGGAGACCAGAACTGCATGCAATATTCCAACAGTGGCCTAACCAAAGTCCTGTACAGCTGCAACATGACCTCCCAACTCCTGTACTCAATACTCTGACTAATAAAAGAAAGCATACCAAACGCCTTCTTCACTATCCTATCTACCTGCGACTCCACTTTCAAGGAGCTAGGAACCTGCATTCCAAGGTCTCTTTGTTCAGCAACACTGCCTAGGACCTTACCATTAAGTGTTTAAGTCCTGCTAAGATTTGCCTTCCCAAAATGCAGCACCTCGCATTTATCTGAATTAAACTCCATCTGCCACTTCTCAGCCCATTGGCCCATCTGGTGAAGATCCTGTTGTAATCGGAGGTATCCCTCTTCGCTGTCCACTACACCCCCAATTTTGGTGTCATCTGCAAACTTACTAACTGTACCTCTTATGCTCGCATCCAAATCATTTATGTAAATGACAAAAAGTAGTGGACCCAGCACCGATCCTTGTGGCACTCCACTGGTCACAGGCCTCCAGTCTGAAAAACAACCCTCCACCACCACCCTCTGTCTTCTACCTTTGAACCAGTTCTGTATCCAAATGGCCAGTTCTCCCTGTATTCCATGAGATTTAACTTTGCTAATCAGTCTCTCATGGGAACCTTGTCGAACACCTTACTGAAGGGCAGCACAGTGGCTAGCACTACTGCCTCACAGTACCAGAGTCATAGGTTCAATTCCAGCCTTGAGTGACTGTCTGTGTGGAGTTTGCACGTTCTCCTTGTGTCTGTGTGGGTTTCCTCTGGGTGCTCCGGTTTCCTCCCACATTCCAAAGACGTGCAGGTCAGGTGAATTGGCAAAGCTAAATTGCCCATATTGTTAGGTGCATTAGTCAGAGGAAAATGGGTCTGGGTGGTTACTCTTCTGAGGGTCGGTGTGGATTTGTCGGGCCAAAGGATTTGTTTCCACACTGTAGAGAATCTAACATAGATCACATCTACCACTCTACCCTCATCAATCCTCTTTGTTACTACTTCAAAAAACTCAAATCAAGTTTGTGAGTCATGATTTCCCATGCACAAAGCCATGTTGACTATCCCTAATCAATCCTTGCCTTTCCAAATACATGTGCATCCTGTCCCTCAGGATTCCCTCCAACAACTGCCCACCACCGACATCAGGCTTATTGGTCTGTAGTTCCCTGGCTTGTCCTTTACACCCTTCTTAAACAGTGGCATCATGTTAACCAACCTCCAGCCTTCCGGCACCTCACCTGTGACTATCGATGATACAAATATCTCAGCAAGAGGCCCAGTAATCACTTCTCTAGCTTCCCACAGAGTTCTAGGGTATACCTGATCAAGTCCTGGGGATTTATCCACCTTTACCTGTTTCAAGACATCCAGCACTTCCTTCTCTGTTATCTGGACATTTTACAAGGTGTCACCATTTATTTCCCTACAGTCTATATCTTCCATATCCTTTTCCACAGTAAATACTCATTTAGTATCTCCCCCATTTTCTGTGGCTCCACTCAAAGGTCCCCTTGCTGATCTCTGAGGGGCTCTAATCTCTCCCTAGTTACCCTTTTGTCCTTAATATATTTGTAAAAACCCTTTGGATTTTCCTTAATTCTATTTGCCAAAGCTATCTCATGTCCCCTTTTTGCCCTCCTGATTTCCCTGTTAAGTATACTCCTACTTCCTTTATACTCTTCTTAGGATTCACTTGATCTATCCTGTTTGTATCTGGTATATGCTACCTTCTTTTTCTTAACTAACCCTCAATTTCTTTAGTCATCCAGCATTCCCTATACCTACCAGCCTTTCCTTTCATCCTAACAGGAATATCCTTTCTCTGGATTCTCATGATCTCATTTCTGATGGTTTCCCATTTTCCAGCCGTCCCTTTACCTGCAAACATCTGCCCCCAAACAGCTTTCGAAAGTCGGCTGTCAAAATTGGCCTTTCTC
Organism: Chiloscyllium punctatum; assembly: GCF_047496795.1. Lineage (NCBI taxonomy): Eukaryota > Metazoa > Chordata > Chondrichthyes > Orectolobiformes > Hemiscylliidae > Chiloscyllium > Chiloscyllium punctatum. The sequence continues at coordinate 35,670,939 of NC_092770.1, forward strand.
CAATTTAGAACTTCAACTGTTAAATCTGGTCTATCCTTTTCCATCACTATTTTAAATCTAATAGACTTATGGTCGCTGGTCCCAAAGTGCTCCCCCACTGACACCTCAATCACCTGCCTTGCCGTATTTCCCAAGAGTAGGTCAAGTTTGGCACCTTCTCTAGTAGGTACATCCATATACTGAAATAGAAAATTTCTTGTACACACTTAAATTCCTCTCCATCTAAACCCTTAACACTATGGCAGTTCCAGTCTATGTTTGGAAAGTTAAAAGCCCCTACCATAACCACCCTATTATTCTTACAGATAGCTGAGACCGCCTGACAAGTTTGTTTCTCAAATTTCCCTCTAACTATTAGGGAGTCTATAATACAATCCCAATAAGGTGATCATCCCTTTCTTATTTCTCAGTTCCATCCAAATAACTTCCTGTCTTGTTTACTTTCTAATCCAAATCCAGGCCTTTCAAGTGATCATTCAGCATTAGCCTCAATCACGAAAGTCTTAAGTACTACCCCAAAGTTTACAGGGCTAACTATAATTATAATTTTCACTTCTCCTGTTTTTCGAATTGTTACTCCACAATGTTTTCTACTACTTCCTCTTTATCACAATTCTTAGTTTCCAATTTGGACCACATCTCATTTCTGGGTTAAATTGTAGTTTTACAATACTCTAGATTGAGTTACAGTTGATGTGCAAGGATGAGTATGAAAGCAGATCATCTGGTCTTTCCACTTTTTCTTCATGCTATTCTTGAATGACTTGTTCAGAGGGACATCCAACAACCAAAGGCTGGTTAAACCAACTTATCATATGTTTTGCAATCGAACTTCAATAACAACATAGCCAATGCTACATAATCTGATCACATCCCAGATGTGTAGTTCCAGAACCCCTCACACTAGGAAACTTCCTTTTAACATCTTCATGATTAAGTGCCCTTAGGATTTTATTTTCAATCAAGTCACCCCGGATTCTTCTGAACTCGAGGATACAGGCCTAGCCTGTCTAGCCTTTCCTCATAAGGTAATCTACATGGTGCACAAGATGCGGTTTCACTAACACCTTGGTGGGGAAGGCTTAAGGGTCCGCATGGCCGACTGATTGGTTCTGATTTCTTATGTTGTTATTTTTAAAATTTTAAAAATTATTTGTTACAAAATTTAGTTAGTATAATTTTGGTTTGTTTGGTCACAATGCCAAATTGTTTCCTGTCACACACGTTTCCTGTCACACAGGTGGGCGGCACGGTGGCACAGTGCTGCCTCACAGTGCCAGAGACCCGGGTTCAATTCCCGACTCAGGCGACTGACTGTGTGGAGTTTGCACATTCTCCCCGTGTCTGCGTGGGTTTCCTCCGGGTGCTCCGGTTTCCTCCCACAATCCAAAGATGTGCAGGTCAGGTGAATTGGCCATGCTAAATTGCCCGTAGTGTTAGGTAAAAAGGGGTAAATGTAGGGGTATAGGTGGGTTGCGCTTCAGCGGGTCGGTGTGGACTTGTTGGGCTGAAGGGCCTGTTTCCACACTGTAAGTAATCTAATCTAAGCTAATCCAATCATCCAGGGCTGGCGCTGAAAGCTGCAATGCTTATCTTGCTTGTTTGTTTCAGGTTGATGATTCAGAGATATGAGAAGCTGAAAGTTCATTCTGGCGATTTGCCTTGCATGTTTTGCAACTTTGACTTCCAACTGTGGCCATGTTAGGCTTTGCTCATTTATTCTTAAGTGCCTGCCTATGTGGAGATTCTCCAATCTATCATGTCTTTCTCGGATACCTTGAATTGTCTAGTTGCTGCACAATTACTTGTCCACTCTGCAATCACAGGTGAGGCGATGGTCTAGTGATATTATCACTAGAGTGTTAATCCAGGGATCCAGGCAACATTCTGGGGACCCGGGTTCAAATTGCATCATAGCAGACAGTGGAATTTGAGGCAAACAAAAATCTAGAATTATGGTTCGAATGGTGACCATGAAACAACTGCCAATTGTTGGAAAAACCCATCTTGTTCACTAATGCCATCCTTACCTGATCTGAACAAAATGTGACTCCAGACCCACAGCAATGACTCTTAACTGCCCCCTGGATAATTTGAGATGGGTGATAAACACTGCCTGAGCATCCTGAATGAATTTTTAAAAAATCTCAAAGGGCTGAATCTTCCTAGAAATCAACTAAGCGTCATTTTGACGAGTTGATTAGAGGGGTGTCTCTCAGTGTGGCCTAGTGAGTTTTCTCATGCAATCTTCTCAAACTCACATCATTATCTATGCACCACTTCCTGCTCTTTGTGTACGTACCTCCCACCAAGGCTTACAATCTACCACTCTCACATGAAACATCTTCCTTTTGTTACTCTCAGCCACTGAATTGCCCCCACAGTACTAATCATGCATGGCATGTGCAGTGCCTACTCACTCACTTGGATCACCACATCGCCTGTCCCCACCAGCATGAACAGTTGTGCCAGTCATTTTCATCACACTCAATCCCTCCTTATGTTTCATTCTAGGAGAAAATTGCCTATAAATGAGAGGAGACAGCCAAGATATCGGGTGGGGTATCCAACATTTGGCTCCTCACTTCCTATGGAGTACAGGATCCTGGCTGGTGAGGACTGTGACTGTTCAAACCATGATGCCAAAACCTCCATGTCCTAACAACCAAGTGAGGAGCATTGCCCATTTGCTGTGCTACTGCCCCATTACCACCACTATGAATGCACTCTGAAGATGCGCCTTTGTTTACCCTTTGTTGGTGACACATTCTCTCTTTTGTCTCCTCCAGGTTCTAATGACATTTGCACTGTTTTGGTGGTGCTCATCAGCCCTGAAACACATTCTCTTCCTCTACCTCTGAGCAAGAAGCCACAGACTCCTTACAGGCTGCCTTTTGCACTCTCCACCAGCTCAGATACTGATGACACTTAAATGGATAGCTTGGTAAGATTACAGTCAGGAACACATGCCGGTGGACATATCACTGCCATGTTTCCACAGGTGATCAAGGAAGGAATATTACTGTTTGAGGACTGTCAGAGACCAGAAACCAATTCCAGGGAAGTTTAAGCCTATAGTTTCAGCAAATAATAACTTCATTTAAATTGTAAAAAAGATATCTTTAGGTTTTTCTTTATTGTTGAATGCACATTCAACTAGGAATAGGGCTGTTTTTCAAAATAAAGGAAAGAATTATTGCACTTTTGAAAAACAAGCTACTGAAACTCAGTGAGTGTGTTAAGACCATAAGACATAGGAGTGGAAGTAAGGCCATTCGGCCCATCGAGTCCACTCCGCCATTCATTCATGGCTGCTGGGCACTTCAACTCCACTTACCCGCATTCTCCCCGTAGCCCTTAATTCCCCGAGACAACAAGAATCTATCAATCTCTGCCTTGAAGACATTTAGCGTCCCGGCCTCCACTGCACTCTGCGGCAATGAATTCCACAGGCCCACCACTCTCTGGCTGAAGAAATGTCTCAGCACTTCTGTTCTGAATTTACCCCCTCTAATTCTAAGGCTGTGTCCACGGGTCCTAGTCTCCTCACCTAACGGAAACAATTTCCTAGCATCCACCCTTTCAAAGCCATGTATTATCTTGTACGTCTCTATTAAGTCTCCCCTTACTCTTCTAAACTCCAATGAATACAATCCCAGGATCCTCAACCGTTCCTCATATATGTTAGACCTACCATTCCAGGGATCATCCGTGTGAATCTCCGCTGGACACGTTCCAGTGCCAGTATGTCCTTCCTGAGGTGTGGGGACCAAAACTGGACACAGTACTCCAAATGGGGCCTAACCAGAGCTTTATCAAGTCTCAGTAGCACAATGGTGTTTTTTTATTCCCTCTTGAGATAAGTGACAACATTGCATTCGCTTTCTTAATTACAGACTCAACCTGCATGTTGACCTTTAGAGAATCCTCGACTAGCACTCCCAGATCCCTTTGTACTTTGGCTTTACGAATTTTCTCACCGTTTAGAGAGTAGTCTGTGCTTTTATTCTTTTTGCCAAAGTGCAAGACCTCGCATTTGTTCACGTTGAATTCCATCAGCCATTTCCTGGACCACACTCCCAAACTGTCTAGATCCTTCTGCAGCCTCCCCACTTCCTCAGTACTACCTGCCTGTCCACCTAACTTCGTATCATCGGCAAACTTCGCTAGAATGCCCCCAGTCCCTTCATCCAGATCATTAATATATAATGCGAACAGCTGTGGCCCCAACACTGAACCCTGCAGGACACTGCTCGTCACCGGCTGCCATTCCGAAAAAGAACCTTTTATCCCAACTCTCTGCCTTCTGTCAGACAGCCAATCCTCAATCCATACCAGTAGCTCACCTCGAACACCATGGGCCCTCACCTTGCTCAGCAGCCTCCCGTGTGGCACCTTATCAAAGGCCTTTTGGAAGTCTAGATAGACCACATCCACTGGGTTTCCCTGGTCTAACCTACTTGTCACCTCTTCAAAGAATACCAACAGGTTTGTCAGGCATGACCTCCCCTTACTAAATCCATGTTGACTTGTTCTAATCAGACTCTGCTCTTCTAAGAATTTAGAAACCTCATCCTTAATGATGGATTCTAGAATTTTACCAACAACCGAGGTTAGGCTAATTGGCCTATAATTTTCCATCTTTTGTCTTGATCCTTTCTTGAACAATGGGGTTACAACAGCGATCCTCCAATCATCCGGGACTTTCCGTGACTCCAGTGACTCTTGAAAGATCTCAACCAATGCCTCTGCTATTTCCTCAGCCACCTCTATCAGAACTCCAGGATGTATCCCATCGGGGCCAGGAGATTTATCAATTTTAAGACTTTTTAGCTTTTCTAGCACTATCTCTTTTGTAATGACAACCATACTCAACTCAGCCTCCTGACTCCCTTTAATTGTTGGGATATTACTCCTGTCTTCCACTGTGAAAACTGACGCAAAGTACTTGTTAAATTCTCCTACTATTTCCTTATCTCCCATCACTAGGCTTCCAGCATCAGTTTGAAGTGGCCCAATGTCTACTTTTGTCTGTCATTTGTTTCTTATGTATTGAAAGAAACTTTTACTATCATTTCTAATATTACTAGCTAGCCTACCTTCATATTTGATCCTCTCCTTTCTTATTACTCTCTTTGTTATCCTCTGTTTGTTTTTGTAGCCTTTCCAATCTTCTGATTTCCCACTGCTCTTGGCCACTTTATAGGATCTCTCTTTTTCTTTAATACATTTCCTGACTTCCTTTGTCAGCCATGGCTGTCTAATCCCTCCCTGGATAATCTATCTTTTCTTGGTGATGAACCTCTGTACAGTGTCCTTAATTATACCCACAAACTCCTGCCATTTTTGCCCTACTGTCTTCCCTGCAAGCCTCTGCTTCCAGTCTATTTTTGTCAGTTCCTCTCTCATGCCCTCGTAATCACCTTTATTTAACTGTAACACCATTACATCCGATTTTGCCTTCTCTCTTTCAAACTCCAGACTGAACTCTACCATATTATGATCGCTGCTTCCTAAGGGTTCCCTTACTTTAAGATCTTTTATAAAGTCTGGTTCATTGCAAAGCACTAGGTCCAGAATAGCCTGCTCCCTTGTGGGCTCCATGACAAGCTGTTCCAAAAAGCCATCCTGTAAGCATTCCATGAATTCCCTTTCTTTGGATCCACTGGCAACATTATTTACCCAGTCCACCTGCATATTGAAGTCTCCCATGATCACCGTGACCTTGCCTTTCTGACATGCTTTCTCTATTTCCCGGTACATGTTGCGTCCCTGCTCCTGACCACTGTTAGGAGGTCTGTACACAACTCCCATTATGGTTTTTTTGCCTTTGTGGTTCCTCAATTCCACCCACACAGACTCCACATCATCTGACGCTATGTCATTCAATGCCATAGATTTAATATTGTTCTTAACTAACAAGGCAACCCCACCCCCTCTGCCGACCTCCCTGTCTTTCGATAAGTTGAAAATCCTTGGAGGTTTAACTGCCAGTCCTGACCCCCCTGTAACCAAGTCTCTGTGATGCCTACCACATCATTATCATTCACTATGATCTGTGCCATTAGTTCATCTGCTTTGTTATGAATGCTACGAGCATTCAGGTAAAGCGCCTTAATGCTAACTTTCTTATCATTAGAGAAGCATTCTTGCTTTGCAAGCAGTGGGGAAGATTAAGAAGAAACTCCAGGGGTCTGTGACAAAGTGCGATTCAGCCAAAAACAAGTTTTTGATTATAGAGTTGTAACCAGTTGTGGGTGGCAAAAGCCATTGACCCACCAACAATTATCAAATTGACACCCGGGGAGCTGAACAGCTTGTGGGTGAGCACATTGGTGGCAGAAACTTTCAAACTGCCAAAAAGGACAGGTGATGTGTGCGTGTGCGTGTCGTTGCTAAAATATCTAAAGACTGAAGAAAGCCACTTTATTTTCCTTCACCAGTTACTGTACGGTGTTGTTTTTAACCAATAAACACAGATACCATATTATTTGTGAACTAATTGCTTTGTGCTTCCTGTCAAGAAATGAAAAAAAACTTAAAGATTTGAGAAACCCAAAGAACTCCTTCAAAGCCCGAGGACTATGAGAACTGGGAAGATGTTGGCAATTTGGACAATTAGGATGCATCTTTCCAGACTGTAATATGTTGCTTACTCATCATAATCATTATCTGTTATCTCTGATGCTGAAGGTGTGGTGAAGATTGCTTGGTCAAGGATTTGTAGTCCACTGCCTAAAGTTCACACAGGGCAGGTAGTGTTCCTAAGAGACTTCCACCTCTATTGTATGGGCGTATGTGTAATGTTATGATGCTTTGAAGGGCCTCACATCGTTCAAAAATGACACCCCCTCTCCCACAAAGTACTTAACCCTCCCATTCAGGTGTGATTGTAGCTATTTTCATCACCATTGTACACTTGTTATTTGTATCCCAGTTGGATAAAACAGTAGTCACACTTCATGCAGAAAGATTCAGGCTCAGCTTCTTACCTTTGGTAAAAGCTCAAAATGTACACATTTGGTTGCCCTCCTTTCAATCTTGTCAGCTTTGACCTTCCCCACATTCCCACTGATCCCTCGCTCTAAATATTGATCTCCCCATTTAACCCCTTGCCCAGGCATGTTTCCACACACCATGGAAACCAGGCGATTGCTGTTGATGACCCCAAACTCCCACCTTGTGTTACTCTTACCCTTCCATGCTTTTATCTTCATCCCCAAACCTCCATCTCATATGTAGAGGTGTCATCCCTTCTACATCAGAGCATAAATCTGTTAGGATTGTACAACAATCTAATAATTTCATGACCACCTTTACTCATCTAATTAAGTTTTTATTTCATTAACTGAATTTAAATTTACATTTCCAGCCTCTGGATCAACAAGCAATAGCATTGCCACGATAAAAACACACCCTTAAATTAGGAATTCAGTGTACTGACATACAGGTAACAAACAGCACTAAGTATATGGTAACAATAGGGGAAATGTATTCACAGTATTTGAAACTGATTAAACTACTTTAATTTAACACTTACTGTGGCTGATCCCAGGCAGATCTGTCTAGCAGTGACATAATGTGGTTTGTCTCAGTCATATGGTTGACAACATCTGCTTTTGAGCTAAATGCTTCCCCACACTTATTGCATTGGCACTGGTGAATTTCTCTTCTGATAAAATTTACTAATTTTACCTGTTGGTAGAAATTTAAACCTGTGAAATATAGAGAGAAAAAAAAACATTTTTTCAGTGTATTCAGGATAGAATACATTCGAGCTCCAAATTGTCACAGAATGTTATAATGCATCTCAAAATAGCAGTAAACATGTGAAAATCAATTATAGAAAAAGACCAAGTGACTCATCAAATTAGTTTCATAATGTTCTTAGATTTGAGATGTTGTTTTGTATAGCTTCCTTCAGAGATTAAGTTTATCAATTTATAAGATGGCGTTATTCGGTGGGATGGAGGTCACTGTTGCTGTCGCTTAGTATTTAAACTACCCACTATCAATACTTTGCCACTATTGACTCACTTGTTTTTACAGTAAGAGTCTTAAAATGAGAAATATTTCTGTGCAATCCTTGGAGTTAGACACTGGGAAATTTGTATCTCTGTAAATATTATCAGTCTTGTGAATCAGATTGCCAAATCTACATTACAATTGTGCCAGGGAGCAGTAATTTTTCAGAAGAAAATGTTAACACGATGTAAGATCCAGGTACGAAGAGGGTAAAGAAACATGATTCTATGGTTTTGAACAAACAAACACAAAATTTACTAATATAAATTTAGAATAGTATTACAAAGCAACAATATACAACTTACTCTAACATCCAGAATTAACCAGACATAAATACATAAACTAGTTGATACCCCCCCAAAACAAGAAACATATTCAGTCAAGACAGATTCCATGGATTTATCAGCAACCTGTTCCTTTGATGCTGCCTGACCTGCTGCACTTTTCCAGGAACACATTTTTAACCTCCTTTATCAGCAACCTCGCAGACATGAATGAATCATGGACAAAATTCCACCTGGGATTCAATTTCTTCTCTTTTGGACATCAAGCTTCAAAGCTCCCTCAAAAACCATTCCATCACAGACTTCCTGAAAGCCTGATCATGTTCTGGTACTTCACCCTCCTTTCTTAGGATGATATTCCACGAGATGCATGAAACTGCACTCCAGCGCCTACTTGCAGGTACAATTGCATTATTTTTGCTGATAGCTAGCTTCACCAAGAAAATACAGTCCCCAAGTTTCTCAGAATTCTAACTGTTCTCAGCTGCATGGAGCAAGTATTGCTTCTGGACTTCTTTCATTTTCCTGTTAAACCCCACTGAACTATAAATTATTCACAGACTTCAAATGAGTCACCACCCAACATCTCACACATACTTCTCTTTATCACAGATTGCTGGTTTACACAGTTAAAATAGATTGCAAAGAAGGATTTTATCAGTCTAATTTTAAATTGAATATTTATCCTTTGCAATTTTTGTTTATTCTTCTATTTTTCAGCCAGAAAGTCTTTAGCTGCTGCAAAAGATGATGCTCTGAGAACCTCCATTCTTGGCTAATAGAAAAATTGCTGGAGCATTGTGGCCAACTGATCTCCTCTTTCTTGTTGAGGATCACTAAATGCCTACATTTGATGTCAGGAATTCACTGTATGGGAAGATTGTGGGTGGAAATGTGTATTCTACCTTTGAAGACATTACATCAACATATTTTCTGCCATTGACATTGGTATATCAAGAACAATTTTTGTAAATATAATAGATCTAAAACCATACATACATACCCATTTCAGACTTCAATTTTGGAAAGTCAAATTGATGGGCTACCTACAAAATAGGGCAGGCAGTTTAATGTCAATATCAACAAAGCTGACAATAAAATTGCAGTAATAACATTCTGGCAATGACAAGGAGAAGAGGATGGGGGGGGGGGGGGGGGGGGGGGGAGAGCAGTGTATTGACTACTATATTTTTAACAGCCTTGATAGTCACAACAAATATCTGAAGTCTTTTTCAGCATGCAGATATATCACACCTCAATTAGCATATAGTTTGCTGTATCAAAATGAAGGAGCCAGCTACAAGGTTATTAATGAACCTTAGAAAAAATAATATAATGTGACATTAAGCACACAAACAAACATAGGTCTAACATTTCAAAAGGACAGAAGTTCTGATACAAAATAAAATGAAAGCACAAAGTAGTGGAGAAGCTCAGCAAGTCTGGCAGAATCTGTAGGGCAAGAAACAGATAATTTCTAACAAGAATTTTTAAAATTGCATAATCTTTAAAGATTATTTTTGAATTTTGTTATTTTTGAATATGGGACTATGACTGTTTTGTGGATGCCTTGCATCCTAAGGAGTAACAAAATCCATGCAATTCTTGAATTCTCAGTGAATAGTGTTCTCTACTTTGTTCTATCACTGGTGCTGGCTTTCAATCTTGTAAAAATAACAGGAAGAAGTGAAGAGATTCTTTCAGTCCTTTGTGTTATCCATTTATGTTCTTCTCCTTTCCGCCCAAAAATTGTTGTTCTAAAATACAGTTCACTTGTGCACATTCATTTGGCATTATTTTTCCAAGCTAATGTGCAGGCAATTCTTTCCTTGTATTGAACACTTTCTGGAAGATATACATGAAAAATAAGAAGGTGAAATAACCTGCTTGGGCTGCACTTACTGACCTGTGACACAGCTTGCCCAGAGGAATCAAAATGTCATGACCCGAACAATTCTCAAATCCTTAAATTAGCGATGTTTTCAAGTAATTAAATAGAATTCTTTGCACCTGTATTTCAAATGCAAGATGTTGCGATTTAGAAGTAATGATACATTTCTATTACTGCACAAGATGACCAAGAGTTTATGATTTGGAGATGCTGGTGTTGGACTGGGATGCACAAAGTTAAAAATCACACAACACCAGGTTATAGTCCAATAGGTTTAATTGTAAACACACTAGCTTTCGGAGCGCTGCTCCTTCCTGATGAGACTCCCAGTTTTGATAAGAATTTATGGACAATTATTTGGTAGTGTTTGAAGCTGCAAAAGAAACTAGGTTGAAATTGAACAAGGTCTATTTGCCACATCCTCATGAGAACCTTTCATTTCACTACTCAGGTGGACTTAAATCTTAAAAGAAAGTAATTCAAAAGTAATTCATAATACTATTAATTAAATCCTCTCTATCCCCTCCCAATCTGCCGGCCTTTTCAAAATATCTTGAATGTTATTAATATTGATATTCTAGATACGTAACAATTTTACAGACTGCTTTTATAAATTAAGTGATAGTGTTGTAATGATATTCAAATTTTATAGTGGGGATGGAATTGAATACAAATACACATCTCAAATTGTAAGCTGCTTTAATTATATATTTTACCCATTTATGTATTTCTATTTTAGTTTTCTCATGTGCTAAATATTTTTCTCCTATTGATAGGCCATCCAGGTTCATGCCCATAAGCTACTATTTGATCCATGTTGGGGTCCATAATCTAAAATACCCAAATTCATTGAATGACACCCAAATGAAGAAATTACCAACAAGATTCCATATTTTTTCACCTTTTTCCTTTAAATGAAAGTAAATCAACATGAATTGACAGGCAAATGAAGTTACAAATAAAAGTATAAATGATTTTAAATAGTCTCTATAAATTCTACACATTAGGCCTGGAATCCTTTCCAACAACAGCTTTCACTTGCATGTTTCATGGGGGCATCATTTTCGTCGGCACACCTCTCTGAAACCTCTTTTTCTTGGGTCACCACAGTCCTGATGATGCAACTTTTCAACTGACCAACCAAATCAAATCCATTTTGGCCACTTCTGGGAAATCACCAGGCTCCTTAGTGTCTCAAAGCTATTCAGTCCCCTCTAAACTTTCCAGACAGAAAAAACATGATCTTTTCTTGAGAGTAATTTGCTTCTCGCCTTGGAAGAATTCTGTGTTCTACTTTGCATCTGAAATAACTGCACAGGTGCCAGCATTCTGACACCAAGTCACCCTTTATTTACATATGCATAGTAGCCAGTCAGCTGGAGTCAGTCCCTTAAGAGAGAAAATTCAGAATTCTCTGTTCATATTTTTTTTTTAAAAAAAGAGTCAGTCCCCTTAACGGAGGAGATTCTAATCTCCTGATTATATATTTTTTTTCTTTCCTTACCGCCTAACTTGCAGTAGTGCTTATATTTTCCCCAGCACCCATGTTGTGAATTCCCTGCTTATTTTTTTTTCTTAATCTTTTTAAAAAATTTAACCCCTACACTTCCGCCTAACTGCGGTAGTGAATTCCCTGTTTATTTTTTTTTTCTTTTTTTTTCTTTGGGATCAAAACCATGTATATTTATATATATTTTTAAACCCCCACACTACCGCCTAACTGCGGTAGTGCTTATTTAATTCCCTGTTTATATTGGTCACCCTGGGCTTGCCGATTGGCTGAGGTTAACAACCCCAATCAAGAATCTCATAGTCAATAAGATCCAACTGGTTCCAATCATGACAAATGTCATTGTCTATTTTCTCTTGGTCTGTGCAGCTGGGCAATGATTAACATTATGGCAACTGTTTCTCAAGCCACAGATACTATCACACCTGCTGAATTTCTCTAACACTTTTTGTTTGTATTGCAGGTTTCCAGCATCTATAGTATGTTGCTATTGTTTAAGTAGGTGGTCTCAAGACTTGGTACAGGTTTGGTGGGCTGAATAGAATTTTTCTGTGCTGTATTATTTTACCAATTTTGCTGGTGTACTGCTAACACGCCAGGGGGTCACAATTGGTGAAAACTCTTAAAACAAAGTCTTTTTCAAATACTCTTACCAACAATTACACTTTCCACAGATCTTTTAAACAACAAATTTTCCTTACTGTATTTTCAGGTAGTCACAGGTGTGGCACTTGAGTGGGTATGATCTGGATATGCTAATTTTTGTTTCCCTCGCAGGGATGCAGTTATTATTTTGATGGGAAGGGGGTGGGGTTTGAGGTAGGGTTAGGGAAGCTCCATTGGTGTTAGACTTCCACCTACTTCTCGGTGTCCATGTGACCCTTTCCCATCTTCCTGGACTGGGTCATTCAGTGAGAATATCAGGCTACCAGCAGGATTCGCAACATCAAGGGAGAGCTTGCCTTTGCTGTGAGAAAACTTTAAATATTGTCTGCTGTTACAACATTGGAAAATGAAATGATGAACCTGAAATCGGATGACTAGAAAATAGGAAGATCCCCAAAGATTAAAAAGTGAAGATTCTCTCTGGAGGTTGTTGCTCACTGAACTGTTAAAGGCTAGGTTTCAGAAGGGGAAGTGGCGTTATAGGCCCTCTTCCTCGACTAGGAGAATGTGTTGCTCATATCATAATTCCAAATGGCAGAATGCCATTTTCCATACAACAGTACTAAGGAGCAAAACTTGATAATAAGAATGTATACTTTCAGTACTATCGTTCTCTCTAACTGGGGCATGAAGTGAACTTTGACATGGATTTTGGCCTTGGTTTCCTTGCATATGTTTGGATTGAAAGCAGTAGTTAGCAGAGGCCCTTACAGTAAAGGAAGTCTTGATTGGTTCAGGATTTTGGTAAGGGTGTCACTGCCTAAGCTTTCTAATTATGGATGGGATTTTGGAAAATAACTCCCTCTAAATTGCCATTCCAATTACTTTTGCTATTACTTTTAGTGATATACATTGGATTATGTGACCGAAGAGCAAGTTGCATGATATGCTTTCTAATCAGAAGAAGTCTGCAGCAGAGATATTAAGGACAAATAAAGAGAACCTTTAGAAGTTTATATGCTCAATAAAAGCTGAGAAGGAGAAAGTGAGGACTGCAGATGTTGGAGGTTAGAGTCAAAAAGTGTGGCACTGGAAAAGCACACAGTGGGTCAGATATTCCTGATAAAGGGTTTATGCCCGAAACATCAACTCTCCTGCTCCTCGAATGCTGCCTGACCTGTTGTTGCTTTTCCAGTGCCACACTTGTTGACAATAAAAACTGAAAGTTAACAAGATACAAATGACTTCAATGACATCAATTCATTGAAAGGAATAATAATGAAAGCTGGAAGTCTTTTTCTTTTCAACAAGGAAATACAGTAGCCTATTTGTATATGTAATTAGACGAGATCACTATAGCACATTTATATGTTTCTGCCCCAAAAGTGTTTATTTGATTTAAAAAAGACAAATATTAAGCTTTTGTTAGCTCTCAGGTAATTTCATTAAGAGAATGTTATAAAATCCTTTTGAGGTATGTGGTGCTTTTAATAAAATATGAAAATCAAGGCACATATTATGAAAGCTAATTTGGTTGTTGACTGCTCAGTGGATAAGTTACACATTTCATGGTTTTATTTTAGTGAGTTTTACCTTCATGTGAATTTCCAGTTTTTCAGTTGTATCTTTTGCTTTCTCACAGAAGAGGCAAACAACACATACTGGATGATCTTGCCAATCTGACCAATCACTGTAAAAATAAATCATCAGAAATATTTATAATAGCTTGTTCCTGTTCTTAAATGTTCCTCTTAAATATTACACAAATAGCCAAATGCTTTACAAATGAAAGTGACACTTACAGGTCCTATACGAGTTTGAATTCAATATAAAAGAATATAGCCTTCAGATAACCAACACTAGCAAGACAAGCACAAGAATTTGTGGCAATATCAATGGTCCAAATACTGGCACTTGCTTGACTATGTTGTTGATGGAGCAAGGAATGCACATTATGTTCACAGTGACCGCAGAAACCCAAAGGTGCACAATGAGCACCTGTGACGATAAGGGACAAAACAGAAATTGCTAGAAAACCTCAGCAGGTCTGGCAGCATGTGTGGAAAGAAATCAGAGTTAACGTTCCAGGAGTTGTTGGAACGTTTCAAGCAATTTCTATTTTTGTCTCTGATTTACAGCATCCATAGTTCCTGTGAAGATAATCTTGATTTCACTGAAGGAATCATTATTACTGGTCCACAGAAAATGACTAAATGACTACACAGAAGCAACCTAAGTGTTCCTGTACCAGGATCTAAATAACATTTAGATTTGGGATGACAATTGGCAGCTAACAGTAGTGGCATACCAGCTAACTGATAAACACTCAGAACAAGAGATCTCCTTTTGACATTCAACTTTATCTCACTTCACCATCTTTGCTCAATCTTCCACAGTTAACATCTTGTAAAGGGACCACTGTATTCAAAGATTGAACATACTGTATGGGGTAGTCACTGGATGAGCAATGCAGAACCACAGGCGAATGTTGTGGAGACATGAATTCAAATCCCACTGTGAGAGATGTTGAATGTGGAATTCAATAAAGCAACTCCTGGAATAAAAAGCTATCTTAAAAGGCAACCATATTACAACTGTTGAATGTTGCAAAAACCTATATGGGTCACTAATGTCCTTTAGAGAAGGAAAATTTACCATTCTGACCTGGTCTGGCCTACATACGAATCTAAACCCACAGTAATGTGGTTAGTTAGAAATGGGCAAATTAACTAATTTAAATAAAAGAGCAGAGCAGAGATTTAGCAATTAGAAGTGGGCTTCCTGACCATTCAAAGCCTTGATCTTTCCCAAATTAAAATTTCAAGGATTTGGTAAAATCAAAGGTAATAGTGCAATTTTTTTTAAAGCGTTAAGAGCATTATATGAATTTCATCAAAAAGCTGCCTGTAATCAAAGTGTACAATTAACAGCAGTGGAGAACTAGGTAGCTGCACTGTACTACCAACTTCTCAATTGTTACTGAATTAAATTAATTTACAGTAAACTGCCCAACTCTCAATAAACGGCTTATGAATCATTTCAATATTATATTCTAAGAACCGACTAGATACAAATTTAAGGTACAAATTATGAAGGGTGGAGTTTGATCTAATTGTTTATATTGTCATTGGCAGCATGCTAGTGCAATGAAAAACTCTTCTTACATAAATGCTAAATGCTCTCTATGATGTAAACATGGAAAATAAAAGAAATTCACAAAAGAAATCAAACTTATATGTCAGTAATACTGAGCATATATGGCAATTAATAAATAGTGAATTTTATTGTCAGGGCCTGTCAACATTCCATCAGTTTTCCAAGTGCAAGAACTTGGATGCATTCTGTCCCATGATGTAGCATGCTGTAAGCAAGAGTAGACAACAGCTTACACCTTTTCCTCCATTGACTGATGAAAGAGAGGAATGAGTTAATAGTTGCAAATTTATTACTATTTCACATTTCTTTCTCCTCAAGAAAATATCTGAACACAAGGCTGACTAAATTAAAAAAATACTCTTAACATGGAAAATAAATGGACTGAGTAAGGCTGCAGATGGAAATTATAAAATGCTATTTCTTCTGTCATGTGGTGTCTGACGCAATTTGAATCACAAAACTGCCAACTTTTCATTATTGCAATGTATGACTTAACTTGAATCACGCGACTGCATTAGTGCATTGTAATTTCCTCCAGGTTTCTTTGATACATTTCCAAAAATAAAGGCAACTTTCTCACAGAAAATATGCACAAATTGAAAATGGTAGAAATTTGAAGCCTTTAAACTACTTACTCATCTTGCTCTTCTATCATTTCTCTGTCATCTTCAGATTGAACTTCCTCCCAGTTCTTTCCAAGTTCCTGAGAGTCAAATTAAACAATAGTTTTCACAGCTTTGAGGAAATATGAAAAGTCTTTTGTTCATTTGGTCAAATGCTATACTTGGTTGCTTGAGTTTTAAGTCACAATGCCAGAGTCCATTCTAAGTTACTCAATGAGTTACCCAGCTATTGAACTTCCAATTGAAATCTTTTGTCATATATTCTTTCTTCATATCACTTTATATAATAAATGGAAACATATTCGATAGTACAGGAAATTATTTTGAAAAGAAATGTCAGCTCAGGTTTACTTTATCTGCAGACGCAAGCATATGATTTCCTTTGAAGCCTCAAATAACCCCATCAAAAACAGGATGAAGAGTACAAAAGTGAACTACTAGTATGGGTAATCACATTTTGAAATGTCTTCGGATTCCAAGAGTGGACATGTCTTAAACTCCAGGGCATTTTCACTGCTGAGGCTGACTACTAATGTAAGTATAATATGTCTTGGCAGAAAATGAGATTCAATCTATATGTAAGTATATAGGAAACATAATTTTGGGGATCAAAAAAATGGGGCTAGTGATAGATGTTGGGTCAACTTTCGTTGTGATTTGTAGTGCACCAAATAGAGGAATTTCTTTCTTCTAAAAATCATAAACGCGTTAACAGAAAACAAAATTAGCTTCTGAGCATTACAAGCTCAAATCAAAAATTTGGTTGGAGTGGAATTCATAACTCTTATTAACTGAAGATAAACAAAATATAGAACTCATCACCTGCATATCAGTGAAAGCAAAAAAAAGGCTGTTGAAATGAATGAACAATGTAAACTTGAAAGATTGTCAATTTGAAACTTACATTGGAAGTAGAACAGGACAGTTTGCTCTTAGGGAAGGATAATCAGTCTGATTTGAAGTATGTTATTTCTTCAGAGGTCTTCATGTTGTAATAATATTAATTTATAGCTTTTCTTTTTAAGAGGGAGAAAGGATTCTTATATTGCAAGATTTCAATATAGTTCCAAGTGCAAAAAAATGCTAAAATAATAATCAGTGAACTTCTTGCTCCAGGAGGAGTTAATATGAAGTAATCAATGAGCATTTTCTCTCTCTGACTTCCATGGCATACTTATTTCTAGGGTTTCAGCAAGGTTTCAATATTGTGCTACAAAGACAACAGTTTTACTAAAAGAGAGAGAGAATGGGCAAACCATTATCCTTCTGAATTAGAATTTAAAATAAAACTTGTACTGAATGACAAATCAAAATCAGACTTATAATTAATGGCTTCATTTTGTGATACAGCAATTATATGTGGTGAGAGAAATTTTTCATAATAAAACAAGGATTTATAATGAGCTTGTTAGAACAATGAAAATTTAAAAATGTAATAGCTGAGTAGTAATCAAGAGTATACTTAAATTTACTAAGTACACGGAAACACACTTGCAATAATGTTTGATCACTATTGATTTTGAACCTATCATAAGCAAAAAACATCTTCTAAAATATGAGACAGTTGAAGTGAAGTGAGCAAACTGTTAATCATAATCATTTGAAAAAGCAGCTCTCAATGCCACTAGACTTATCAAGCAAATTTAATCAGTTCCAAATGTTACATGGCTTTTTAAAATAGATATTTTTATCAAAAGAAAGATTTTAAAATAAAAGTACAAAAGAATTACAATACTAACAAACCGACAAGAGGAAAAAAAATATGTATATAACAGCACAAGAGAAAAAAAACCCATAAACAAAACACAACTATTCTCGTGTGCAAAACAGGCAGATAAATAAAGGTGATAAATAAGTAAATAAATAAATCAAACAGCTCAACTCATCAAAACATTAGCACCTGACCTCCAACAGCCCTAAGTATTACACACAAATTTATTCGAAATTCTTCCTTCAAAGACATCAAGCACACTAGATCAGACCGTCATAGCAATACAAAAGCCAGAGTTAAAATTTCAGAAAACTCTAAATCCAAAGAGTCCAGAAAGGGTTGCTATATCCTGTAAAAATTTTCAATTTTCCAGTGGTATTATATTTGTAAAAACGTCCAAAGGAATATATTCCATGATAAACCTATGCCAACCCGTCAAAACTGGGGGGGGGGCTTTCAGAGATCCAACGCATTAGAATATTTTTCCTTGCACAAAACGTGAGAATATTAAGTTTTTTTTCCCTATGAGCATCCAAAGAAGATATATTGGGTGGGTCCAAAAGAGGGAGATAGGGTCCACTTAATATCAGCACACCAAGACCCTCTCTATAATGCGTGCCACAGCACTCCATTATGTACGGAGCCTGCGACAAGACCATAAACAATTCATGTGAGTGCCAATGCCTTGCTTTATACTTTGGACACAATGAAGATACTCCCACTTTAAATTTTGAGACATGGTCTGGGGCCAGATGGACCTTGTGCAAAATCTTTAGCTGCATGGCATGGGTCCTATTACAGATCAAAATCTTTCCCACATTCTTGCAAATGCACCCCCCCTCCCCCCATATATCCATAGTGATCTCAACCCCAAATTCTCTCTCCCACACCCCACAAAGCAGTTCAGTGTCTTTTGAAAGATCACCCCATAACATATGATAAAGAGTTCTAATAGAGAGAGAGCTTTTGAGCATGAAAGCACCCTCTTCTCCATAACAGATGTGTAGGGATTGGTAAAGAGCATGGTCCCTTTTTGAATAAAATCCCTGACCTGAAAAAAGTGGAAAAGGGTTCTGGTAGCTAAACCATATTTACAGATTATTTGCTCAAAGGACATCATTATTTCACCTGCAAACAAATCGCCCTAACAGGAGATTCCCTAAGCTGCCCAGAACTTAAACCTGGGGTCCATTACCCCCAGCTGAAAACCCAGTATATCAGCTATGGGGGTAAGAAAGGATGTTTTGGATGTATTACCCTCCCTGTGCCACAGTGCCCTCCATGCCTTAACAGTATTAATAATTATTGGATGACCGCAATATTCTGTGACTGTCTTCAATTTATCTAAAAACAGCAGGCTAATGCAGGGACATTTTGCCTGTGAGGCCTCAGTATTCAGCCAAATTGACACCGGGTCTTTACAAGCTCAGAAACTAACAAAAGATAGAAGGGAACTTAATTCGTATAGAGCGTAGAATGTTACAGTGCAGTACAGGCCATTCGGCCCTCGATGTTGCACCGACCTGTGGAACCAATCTGAAGTCCATCTAACCTACACTATTCCATGCTTGTCCATATGCCTATCCAATGACCATTTTAATGCCCTGAAAGTTGGTGAGTCCACTATTGTTGCAGGCAGTGCATTCCACGCCATTATTACTCTGAGTAAAACAACTACCTCGGACATTTGACCTATATTTATCGCCCTTCAATTTAAAGCTGTGTCCCCTCATGCTGGCCATTGCTATCAGAGGAAAAAGGCTCTCATTGTCTAATCTATTTAACCCTCTGGTTATCTTACTTCTCGCAAACTTCTTCTCTCCAACGAAAACAGCCTCAGTTCCCTCAGCCTTTCCTCATAAGACCTTCCTTCCATACCAGGCAACATCCTAGTAAATCTCCTCTGAACCCTTTCCAAAACTTCCACATCCTTCCTATAACATGGCGACCAGAACTGTATGTAATATTCCAAATGTGGCTGCACTAGAGTTTTGTACAACTGCAACATGATCTCATGGTTCTGAAACTCAATTCCTTTACCAATAAAAGCTAAAGCACCATATGCCTTCTTAGCAACCATATCAATCTGGGTGGCAACGTTCAAGGATCTATGTACCTGGAAGGGTATCTTTTAATATCTGGGAAACCCACTCCCCCTCACCTCCGAGGCAACTGCGATTTAGACAACTTGATAAGAGGTCGCCAAATAAAGGAGCTAAACCATCTATTAAATCTCTGGAATGTTTGCCTCGAAAAAATTAAGAGGGACCTTAACAACAAATGGGAGATAACATGCATTTTGATAAGAGCTACCTGGCCTAGCCAAGATATTGGAACAGCCTCCCATTGCTGAAGATCTTGCTTAATCCTGTCAAGCAAGTGGGTTTCGCCAGTACTCAAATTCGCTCTTTTGAAGAATTGATCTCGGTTTCTGAAGCTGCTGTTTTTCTTTCAACTTGTTCCATTCAATGTTCTATGCCGTCCAGATACTCCTCATGCTTGTGCAGCATGACTGTGCTCGGGTTCAGTCTGCCGCGGAACTTCTTTTCATTTGGTGACTTGATCATCTCTCACAGTTTCGCAAACTCCGTAGCCAGGGCCTGGTGAGTGAATGACTCCAATGGGCTCGAAGAGGGAGCTGCAGCTGCAGACGCGGAAGTGTCCGATTTCTCAGGTGAGTGTCCCATGTATTGGGACATGCTGGAGCCTTTACTTTTTCTCATATATTTCTTTAATCAAGCAGACTTTATAACAGAATTTGTATAAATTCTTTAAGTTCAAAAGCTCTTTAAATACCAAATTTCCATAGAAATAATTTAATTGGGGAGGTGAAAGTGCTACTTTGCCTGAACTGAGATGCAGAGCTGAGCAAAATAGACCTCTCAGATCGCCACCATCCTAGATCTCTCCATTCCATGGCTTTTCTCATCAACATCCTCAGAGTAATACTGAAACAAATTATTTCCTTAACTTTGGTTACCAGTTTAAAAAAAGTTTCAAAATTCTTTTTGTGATTGATGCTTGAATAATTCTATTATTTCAATAGAGATATTAAAATAAACAGGATAATGCCTGGAATAAAGAGTGGATAGCAGAATTTCATTGAATTCATTAATACATGCACACTTATCTCACCACCAGCAATTTTTATCTTTACATTGTTTTAAATTATTTGACTCTAAAACTACATACGAATCTTACCAGATAGTTAATGGTGTAAAATTTGTCATATTCATGATTTTTGGCATTGATTCTGCGATGCTGCTTTTTCCTCATATGATCTTTGAGAGTATTTTTGTCACGGAATGTTTTCTCACAATATAAACACTGTAAACTGCAGAAACATACATTTGCCAATAACACATTTTTCAAGTACAAAACTCCTACATAAATTTTCAATGATCACATAAATGTAATCAACCAGAAAATCATCTGAAAGATCTAAAACCTTGAAATCATATTGTTGATAATTAGCAATTATTTATACTTGAATAAGTGAATTGAGGGCATGATCAAAAGAACCATGGATAATGCAGACATCACTCTTTAATGTTTCATTTATCTGGACTCAATGCCACATTCAATTGTGATTTGAATATTCCTACAGAACTGAGAGACAATAATTCAGCAGACTAGTTAATTTCATCACCAAAGACTCAGAGCAGCACGAAGAAAATACATTGCAACAAAAAAAACATTTTGTCCATGTTTTTAGTTCTGCACTCCTCAGAATAATGCTCAAGAAATACCAAAGGAAAATGAAAACATTGATGCTGAATAAGAATGCTGATTGGTTGGCATATGGATTCTAATTTGCTGAGGCATAGACGTGGGGAATGCACTAGTTAATTACAAAGACATGTTTCTCGTGGAACCCAATAAAAATATTTGCAAAAGCTATCTCTTGTGGAGATCCAATGGCAAAGCCATCTATTTGGACGTATATGGTGACATTAAAACTGAATATCACTGCGAGTTCATCACGGTTCAGTGAGTACTAATTCAGACAATGATTGTGCATTTAGATTGCCATGATACAGTATTGTAGTGCAAATGTCTAAGGTTTTTTTTCAGTGCCACATTGGTGAATAGAAGCAACCTGATTAGTTAATTTCTTGCTGTACATTGTGCAATGCATTAACTGGCCTGAGGCCATCATGTTTGGTCCTGAAAAATACCCAGTTTGAGATCTCCCTGGAAGGGCATATAATTGCAAAAAGTTTGAGCAACACGTGAAATTAACTGTTTAGAATTACTACGATGTAGGTGCAACACCAGTGGCATCCACCACTAACAAGATGCAGGCATCAAGCCAGGAAGATATTCTGTCAATCACACAAATGAGTAACATCTGAAAAAAAAATGTAGTGCCAGTGTGATGCTAGGTATATAGGCCAGACATAGATGGAATGTATCAAACAATATTATCTTTTGACAGTTTGGAATAAGGCAGTGCTGACATATACAATCAGACCTTGCAAACCTCACCACGGTGTCCAACACTAAAAGGTAATTCAGTAAAGGGTCATAGGATTTTAAACTTTAATTCAGTTTTCTCTCTACAAATGCTGCCAGACCTGCTGAGCTTCTCCGGCAATTTTTGTTTTGATTTGCTAAATAACTTGACTGTGTGACAAATTACACTGACGTCATTTTAGGATTGCCAGTTGGGCTCATAGAATAGTGCATGAAGTATGCTCAGAAAACTACCTGCACCAATACATCAAGCCTTGTGCTTTGTAGAGTAATGAACATGGGACACAAACTGAGTTCTAAGAGTCATACTGGACTCTAAACTTTAAGTTTATCTCTCTCTCCATAAATGCTATCAGACTTGCTAAATTTCTCCAGCACTTACTATTTTTCTTTCAGATTTCCAGTATCTGCGTATTTTGTTTTTATGTACACACACTGTACCTGCTTTAACTCAACAAAGTCGGTGATAGTCATTCTCTAATTAGTTTCTCAGAGCAATGCCTTAAGTAATCAGAATCAACCTGCCTGATTTCAAATTTGAACAAAACTTGGCAGCTAAAAATTGGTCATTACTAACTGGCGCATTCTCCATGGCAATGCTTCCATCAATCAGAATCCATTTGCCAATCAATCTCCTCTCATGGAATGTAATGTTGTTTCCCCTCCACGTTGGTATTTCTTGTATCTTGTCTGGACAAGTGCAAAACACATGTTTTAACAAAGTGCGCCTTTTTTCAGCAATAGTCAGGTTGTGTACAACCAAACAACTGGATTCTCAAGTTGTCATAACCTATGTCTGGAATACACTGAATAGATGGGAGGTAAAAGCAGATGCAATTGTAACTTTTAAAACAGAACTGGATAAATACTTGAGAGGAGATCACTGGTAGGTCTGTTGGGGGAACTGGGACTATTTGCATTGCTCTTTAAAAGAACTGACATGATAGGCACGATAGCCTCCTTCTGCAATATTTGGTCATCTGTTTTGTATTACAATCCTGGAGACTTACATTTCTCAACCTGCCGGGAACAGAGATGTGAGAGAGTAGTAGCACATTGACTAGATCCTTAACTGTTTGCCTGCAAGTAAATATTTCTTTAAAACTTAATTCAGCACATGTGGTCTTTGCTGTTCGGGCCTGCATTTATTGCTCATCCCAAACTGCCCTTGACAGGATAGCAAACTGCTTTGAACTGCTTCAGTCTATTTGATGTAGGCACACTTGCAATCCTGTTAGGGAGGGAGTCTACAGGGAAACTAATATGGTAGCAGTGTAACACAGCAGCTTTTCCACTTTCTTTTCCTCAAGATAACTCCTGGCAAGATGCTACTGAAGGAGAATGAAGAGGTGAACAGTCTTCTATCTCTGCCACCAATTCATTTACTAACATTCACCAGTTCAAAGAAACATTTTAAGAATGTAGATAGTTTTGAACATGTTTATCACTGGCTGAAACATAGGTTTGGAATAAAGCTGAGAAAAATTAAGGTACAAGAGAAAGTCATTTGTCAGTCAGATGTAAAAGTTGGATTCAACAGTGGAAAGTGGTGACTGAGGAAGTCAGCTGTTGAATTCAAAGCTGCAAATGCAGATTACTGGGTGCTGCTTAAAGGTAAAGATGCTGAATAAGTGACATATGAAAATGCTAAGAGGCATTCGTGGAGAATGGACAGCCAGCAGGGATCACTGAACAAAAGACATCTGCATTTTCCTTCTCCACAAACAGTACTGAAACCAATCAGTATATTCAATGGAGATGCGTTGACATTATTTGTGGGATCATGCACAAAGAATGATGGCTGACAGCTTGTAAAATATTTGGGGTGTAGCTTTCTGGGTCTTCAAAATCTAATTGATATCCTCTTCAGATAACCATTGGATTACAGAGAAAAGGCATGACTTAACTTTGTTCTTATGAGACTAATCTTTCTTTTGATGCTTATTCACATTAGTGGCAAGCAATAGGATCAAATTGTTCAATCCCCAGCAGGCCTTGGGAAAGTCTTTCAGGGGGTTTGGAGTACAACCTAATTCCCAAAATACGAAGCTTGGAATACTGTAGCACTGACAAGTGCCAATAACGTTATATTCTGAGGCATATCATCAGATCAGGCTGAAAGCAATAGAATAGATAGCAGGAATGTGGGAACAGTGGAAAAAAAATCTCTTGTAATTACTGATACAGTCAAACCATTTTGCAATGTACAAACTTGGATGTCCAAAGTAAATTTATTCTTTGTTTCTTTGAGTTTGAGAGGATGTTTTGAGGCCATTTTGGAAGATATAACACCTATGTTTTCTTAAGCAGGCCTTGTCAAAAGGACAATATCAAGTGAGCAGTATAGTGTGTAGACTCTGCTGGGTGTAGAACTCTAGTTTAAATTTTCTTCTATTTTGCAGCTTTATCTGTGTACCTCTACCATTTCCTCTTCTTATTGCTCTTGTTCTGTCTCTATTTGAAACCACAGTGGCCCTTATGGAAAGGATTTCCTGACAAGAGGATGGGAACTGAAGATTTTCCTTCTAAAACTGGTGATATGCAGGGAGAGATATTTCTAATTGTTTTAGTCAAAGTTCAGGTTTCAAAAGGTTTGTGGATGTACTTTGTGATTTGACAAATGATATGACGCAGTTCATTAGCACTAGGCCTAAATTTAATCTGATGCAACTCTGGCATAAATGTGGTCATTTTAGAAAAAGCAGTTCTGCTGTAATTTGCATTCAAGTGTACCATTTTACGTTGGCCACATTCTCTTTCGAGAACTATTTTGCTGGAATTTAACATGTATACCCAGGTTATACCTCCGTTATACCTAGTTTTCACCTCAAAGTCACCAATTTTGAGCAGAAAGCATTTTGGAATTTTCTATGCACGCTTGATGGGCTTATTTTCGAAGGTAAGAATTAATTGAGCATCTTATAAGATAATCACTGCAAAAGTTACAAAATTGGAAAATTGTAAAGAAATACATAAACAAACAAAAAAGTTTTCATGTTATTCTTTTGTGGGATATTGGCAAGGACAGCATTTATTACCCATTTCTCATCGCCAGTGAGAAGATGCCAGAGGAGTTTCTTGTACTACTGTAGTTGGTGTGTAGTTATAACAAAATAAAGATAATTATTGAGTCAATGTTCATTCTATTTACCAGCTGTTTGGTATGTTAACAATAATACTGACATCACCTAAATTAAGGCTTATTCATTTTTAGACTGGATGAAATGACCTGGAAGTTCAGATGCATCAAACACAAAATTCTGGTCGATCTTGACAGTGTGCATGTGAAAAGGAAGTTTCCTCTTGTGGAAGATTCTAGAAATGGAGGGTCATTTTAAAAATGGGTCAAACATTTAAAACAGAGATGACCTGAAATACTTTCTGACAGAGGGCATGGATCATTGTTTGCAGTGCCTTCCAAGGGAAGAAAGCTCAGAGTCTTTGAATCTATATAAGGGGGGGGGGGGGGGGGGTATGTTTGGATAGGATATAAGCAAAGGCTTGAAAGGTTATTGGGAGAGGATAGAAATGCGGAGCTGTCAGATTTATCATGATCTTATTCAAAGACAGAACAGATTTGCAGGGCTGAGTGGCTACTGCTGCTCCTAATTCATATGTTCACATATACTACACAAACCATTGCCAGCACATTTATATTTGGATCCAATGAAATCCAGACAGAGTAATTTGTATGTTATCTCTTTTAATAACTTTTTAAGTGAGACTCAATAATTCTACATCCTGATAGACTTTATTTGTCAAGTTGAGGTAACTCGGATATTAAAACAGTCAGATTTCTTACGGTTCTGTTCACAGTGAGGTGAGGCCACGCTGTTGCAAAGAAATGTGAAAGGTGCATATTCCCGCTGAAATGTTTTGAATACAAGTTTGTTCAAGTGTGCACAAAGACAACTAAAATAAGTGTCGATTGTTGATGGAAAATAAAGTTTTTCACCTGTTACAGACAGATAGAGAAAAACATTTGTTTCTCTCACAAACTACAGTTAACCCAAATACTAAAAATCTATGGAAATAACATGGACAAAATGGCTGCTTTGGCTGAACAGCAGCATAGAAGCATGCACCTAACATTGATTCTGAGTAAGTTTGAAACTTATCTATTTGCATAGACAAAGCTGTGCTCACATTATTTACCAAGTGTGCAGAAGCACATTTTCAATGAGTTAAAGTTTCTGAGCAGTTGTACAAAAAAAAGACTTAGGATCCGAGATACCTAAATTGGCTTTATAATTTGGGAACAACGAAAAAAATCTTTGCTTCCCTTTGAAAGGGAAGGCAAAATGTGTAGGTAATCTGGCCCTTGATATTATATAGGTGTATGATTCACTTGAACAAAAAATGAATTTCAAACCAAAATGAAAAACATTTGTGTTGCTTTTCCGATCACAATTGAGAAAAGAAACGCAAAGGTCGAGTTTGATTCTGATACTTGCTCATCATCAATCTGACAGAGGCTTATAAGGATTAAGCCCACAGTCAATTGGCTTGTGGTCTGACTGTTAAAGGATGTTCGAAACAATTTTGCAGTGGGTCATGTTGGGACTCATTATCTTGAATCACTTGAAATGAAACGAAGGCAAACAAGAGCAGTTGAAAGGAGAAGCGCATTATTTTCCAATCCCTTGCAATTGACAGATAATCAAGAACTTAGCACTATGGCTAAGGCTCCATTTTTGTCTTCCACACACTGTTCAATGCAGCATCACGTTGTTTTCATGTATCTATTCAAAAAATTTAAAACATGCATACTTATCCATCTTTTTCTGCACCAAATCCAGGAATTCATTACAGTACACAATATTGTCTGGTAAGCCCACATTAAAAGAATGATCTTTAGCCATGTGATTGAACAGAACAGCCCTGAATAAACAGATACAAAATAAAACTTGAAATATTATTTTTCACCCAGATCCTTACTTAACCTTGCATTTTTATAATGTCAAGCTCTATCAACATCGGCCATACTTTGGCTCACACTTTCTGTATGCTTCATTTCAAAATTGTCTCTCGTGATACAAAAACAAAAGTTGCTGGAAAAATTCAGCAGGTCTCAGAATGGGTTTGAGTTCTGAGGAAGGGTCACCGAAACTGAAGTATTAACTCGGATTTCTCTCCACAGATACTGCCAGACCCGCTGAGTTTTTTCAGCAATTTGTGATTTTGTTTTTGATTTCTAGCATTTGCAGTTCTTTTGGTTTTTGTTTATGTGCTCCACTCTCAAGAACAGGGTAAGGAGTCAGGATTGAAGTTGACATCGGTTGTAGTGGGAAATAAATGTGTGCTCTTGCTTGGCATTATTCTAAATCACACAAAAGCCAACGAGGTAACCAGTGTCAGCCCCA
This sequence comes from Chiloscyllium punctatum, assembly GCF_047496795.1. Lineage (NCBI taxonomy): Eukaryota > Metazoa > Chordata > Chondrichthyes > Orectolobiformes > Hemiscylliidae > Chiloscyllium > Chiloscyllium punctatum. The sequence continues at coordinate 35,698,584 of NC_092770.1, forward strand.
AACAAGTGTAATTCACGAAAATATAGTTTTATACATTGAAATTCTCAGTAATTAGTGAAATATGGTATAAACATTGCACGACAATTCAACAAATTAATCACAAATTGCAAACATTTTAATGTTTTCTAATATAAGCCTCAGCAAGGGGCTGCATTTGGCTTACCAAGGGTTACTAGTTACAAATGGTTAATTGGGAGAAAACACTGGACAATTTCATCAAAATCACTTCAAAGTTCCCACAATTAAAAAGCACAGCTGCTTCAGAAATTACAGACCTGTTTCCTGCAAATTCTTCACTACAAAACATACAGATACGGGCAAAGTTGCTGTCATTCCTTTCCTGTTGTTGCTGTTCCAAAACCTCTTCCTGTAAAAAAGGAAATAAGTCAGAAAAGCTGACCATGTTACATTTATCATAGAGAACAATGAGGGAATAAACAGACAAGATTAAGCAATCATAAAGCCATTGCTGTTTGGATAATATGGATATCTGGTTGTAATCAAATGTGTTCTTGCACATCAAAAACTGTAAGCACTGGAGAAACTCAGCAGCTTTGACAGCATTTGTAGAAATAAAAAGTTAAAATTGAACTTCATCAAAACTGATTGTTGCTGGGAAAAGTTGGTGTTTATGCTCATGATGGCTGGGACAGTGAATAGAATATATAGAAATGGTTCCCAGAGAGCGCGCGCGCGAGAGGCAGCGCGAGAGAGCGAGAGAGAGACAGTGCAAGAGAGCGTGAGAGAGAGAGACAGTGCAAGAGAGAGCGCGAGACAGTGTGAGAGAGCGCGAGAGAGAGAGAGAGAGAGACAGTGTGAGAGAGCGCGAGAGACACAGTATGAAAGAAAGAGCACGAGAGAGAGAGACACAGAGAGCGCACGAGAGCGAGAGAGAAGGTATAGATAAAGAGAGGAATAGATAAAGAGAGACAGTTCCTGGGAAGGGTGCTAACGAGAAGTATAAATAGTCGTGGGTTTGCTGTACTGGGAGCAACTCAAAACTGGACCTGGGAGTAGGGAGGATAATGAACACAGATGATGACTTTCACGCTGTAAAATTGTGAAACTCAAGATTAAGTATTGAAGCCTAAGGTACCACAGCAGAAGCTGAGGCGTTGTTCCTTCATCTTGCACGGAACCTCGTTGGAGCACTGTGGCAGGCCTCATGCACACCTTCCATGTGAAGCAGCGAATTACTTGCACCACTCAATCTAGTCTACTTATTCGCTGTTCACAATATGGTTTTGTGTACACTTGGAAGATTAAATTCAGTCTATGTGACAACTTCAACTTTTGTGTGTCCATAAAAGCAACCCTGAGCTTCCAGTTGTCCGTCAATTAAACTGTGTTTCCATGGCAATATTTCTGCCTCAGGTCAGCTGCAGTGCTCCAGCGAGGCTCAATGTAAGCTGCGAGAACAGCACCTCATTGCCCACACCTGAAATTTAAACATCCCGAGCAATTACCTCGAAGATCCACAGGTCAGAATAGCTATAGCATCATGATACACATCCTCTGCTATACATCTGGTCTTCAACAAATTGGACATTGAAGATTTGTGCCAATGTTACTAAATATCAGCTCGTTTCAATTGAGGAGACTCAGAATGATGTCAGAAACATTATGATTTCAGCCTCATTGTCCTTGACTGGACATAGAGCACTGAAGTTCAGAGCAGTCCTGACAGAGCTCTGGTATATCTATGTTTTATTCAATTAACCATAAAATGAAACCTTGTCAGGTTCCTGAATGTTCATAAAATGACTCCTGGGCACTAGTTGAGAAGTAGGGAAATTGTGTGTGTTCTGGCTTACATTTGTCTCACCAAGAATAAATGCTGAGGTCAGTTATTTGCTGGTTGTTCAACATGGTTTTTTTTCTGAACTCTATGTTTACCTGCATAACAATAGTTACAAGGAAGGTATTGTTTGTGCAGTGCTTTGAGGTGACATGGTTCTACATGAATTAAAGATCTTTCTTTTGTTTTCCATAATATTTGAAAAGCTCTAGAAATATAATACAAAACGCATATTTGAGACTTATGATTTTAAGTCTCTATTATGTTTTAGCATTTTTAGGAGCAAACAGAAATTAGTCCACAGGCTTCAGTCCAAAAGCTAGTGGATAACAGGAAATTCCTGTTATTTTAGGCTACACAAAAACAATCTTTTTTTCCTGACAAATTTGACATTTTGAACATCTGTAATATATTTTCACAGGAATGAAAGTTAATTTTTTTTCTTTTGGTGTAAATATGCTTATATGTAAATGATTGTGTTAACTTTCCTAATTATGTTTTGAACTGTAATTATATCCATCTGTGCTACTTGTTGGAATAGAAATGCTATTGTGAAATAAGAATACACCATTACATTTTTGCATCTGGCACACATTTCTAAACATAGCTTAAGATCTGAATCATGCTGAACTTCCAGAATTTGTACAGCACAACAGAAGGCCACAAGGCCTATCTTTTTGCACTAGCTCTTTAAAAGAAGTTCACCTTGTGACATCTCCCACTTCTCCCGGTAACCCCACACATTCTTCCTTTTCAGTCAACTATCTAACTCTCTTGAAAGTCTAAATTGTACCTGTCTCTATCAGTCTCTCAAGTCTGAGCCACTATGATTTGTTGCAGAAAAAGCTTTTCCTCACAACACTTAGGCTTCTTACACTTAAAATGTGTGTCATCTCAGTTTCTCTTATCTACTCTGTCTAGTCATGCTTTTAATGTCTGAGACAAATTCTGTGGGTAGGCATTTGCTCTGTTTTGCCCATAGAGTAGTTTTATTTATTAATAAACAACAACTAAGTAATACGTAGTGGAACTGAACAGAGAACATCAAAAGAAAAGAACAGGCTATTTGCACCACATCTTTCAAATTCTCAAGTATTCCAAATTGCTAAGCAGTCATTTACCTTTGAGAACTCAGATTGATTCGTGCATAGGAGGGGAGCACAAACAAGGAGATAAATTCAACCAGTTCTTCCTAGAATTGGCATGCAGTGGGTCCTTGATTTATGATCATCTGACTTACGAATGTTCACATTACGAATGTAATCCCAAATAGGGGTGTAATGTTAAAGACCTGACAAACAAACATTTCCAGTACTTATGAACAGCTGTTTCACATTGTCCTGCACCGTGTTCCGATTTGCATACAAATCAACTTGCACATGGAGTCCAGAATAGAACCTATTCGCAAAACAGGGAGTGCCTGGATATTCATTTGAAGAGGCAAATAATACTTTACCAATGCCTTGATTACTTCTCCTGGATTAGTGTTCAAACACAGTAAAGTAGGGCTTGAACCCAGGGCTGCCTGACTCACCACAGAGCTGAGGGTGGCCACACAATTGCAGTTTAAGTTGGATTTTATAATTTATTAGCAGTCAAAGAAAATTTGGCCCAGTCCTACTGCGCGGCATCTCTAAAATACATTCTCAATTGATCCTGTTAATCAACTCCTTCTATTACTGGGATTGTATTATAGACCCCGCAATAGTCAGAGGGAAATTGAGAAACAAACTTGTTCGGAGATCTCAGCCAACTGTAGGAATAATAGGGTAGTTATGGTAGGGGATTTCAACTTTCCAAACATCAGCTGGGACTGCCATAGTGTTAAAGGTTTAGATGGAGAGGAATTTCTTAAGTGTGTACAAGAAAATTTTCTGATTCAGTATGTGGATGTACCAACCAGAGAAGGTGCAAAACTTGACCTACTCTTGGGAAATAAGGCAGGGCAGGTGACTGAGGTGTCAGTGGGGGAGCACTTTGCGGCCAGTGACCATAATTGTATTCATTTTAAAATAGTGATGGAAAAGGATAGACCAGATCTAAAAGTTGAAGTTCTAAATTAGACAAAGGCCAATTTTGACGGTATTAGGCAAGAACTTTCGAGAGCTGATTGAAGGCAGATGTTCGCAGATAAAGGCACGGCTGGAAAATGGGAAGCCTTCAGAAATGAGAGAACAAGAATCCAGAGAAAGTATATTTCTGTCAGGGTGAAAGGGAAGGCTGGTAGGTATAGGGAATGCTGAATGACTAAAGAATTTGAGGGTTTGGTTAATAAAAAGAAAGAAGCATATGTCAGGTATAGACAGGAGAGATCGAGTGAATCCTTAGAAGAGTATAAAGAAAGTAGGAGCATACTTAACAGGGAAATCAGGAGGGCAAAACGGGGACATGAGATAGCTTTGGCAAATAGAATTAAGGAGAATCCAATGGGTTTTTACAAATATATTAAGGACAAAAGGGTAACTAGGGAGAGAATAGGGCCCCTCAAAGATCAGCAAGGCGGCCTTTGTGTGGAGCCACAGAAAATGGGGGAGATACTAAATGAATATTTTGCATCAGTATTTACTGTGGAAAAGGATATGGAAGATATAGACTGTCGGGAACTAGAAGGTGACATCTTGCAAAATGTCCAGATTACAGAGGAGGAAGTACTAGATGTCTTGAAACGGTTAAAGGTGGATAAATCCCCAGGACCTGATCAGGTGTACCAGAGAACTCTGTGGGAAGCTAGAGAAGTGATTGCTAGGCCTCTTGCTGAGATATTTGTATTATTGATAGTTACAGGTGAGGTGCTGGAAGACTGAAGGGTGGCAAACATGGTGCCACTGTTTAAGAAGGGTGGTAAAGAATGAGCAATGGAATGAGCTGCCAGAGGAAGTGGTGGAGGCTGGTACAATTGCAACATTTCAGAGATATTTGGATGGGTATATGAATAGGAATGGTTTGAAGGGATATGGACCGGGTGCTGGCAGGTGGGATTAGATTGGGTTGGGATATCTGGTCGGCATGGATGGGTTGGACCGAAGGGTTTGTTTCCATGCTGTACATCTCTATGACTCTAATTGAGCCTTACAGGTTCTTTGCTTCAACATTTCTCCAGTTACTTTTAAAAGAGATTATAAATTCTCCTCGTATAATTATAGCAGAGCCTGAAGTTGCTGCAATGTGACATGATAAACAATAGCCATCATGGGATTAGGATGTTGGGGCAGGGGGTCAGGGTAAAATTGAGGGAAGGAAGAGAGTGAGAGACACACACCTGCAAATTCACTGCAGGTAAATAATGGAAGTGTTCCCGCTGATGAGTGAATGGGGATCAAAGTGAGGCAAAGCTAGAAGAAATAAAGGGGAAGGGAAGAGGAATATTTTTCCAAGAGCTATTGGACGAATCTAAATTTCCTGGAAATACAGAGCAGAATTTAGTCTTGGTATTAGATAATCAGCACCAGTCTCCAGATGGAGAAAACATGACAGATACAAATGCCCATCAGACAGTTCGTGGGACTATACCAGGCTTTCCTAGGATCCAGGATTCCAGAGGCATGTGTCCCACACAGAAGACCTATAATCAAAGGCTTGCAGTTCTCCATTGCGGGCAGAGGTAGTTGCTGAGGAAGACAAAAAAAAAAGAGACTTGGGAACTTTAGTTCAGGATGCTCTTATGGATAACATGCAGGTTCAGTGGCAGTTGGGAAGATAAATATGATGTTAACATTCATGTCTAGGAGGGTAGAATACAAGAACAGAGATGTGCTGTTGAGGCTGCATTCTATGCTTATACCGACAGCTGTGTCTAGGCCCCTTTGACTCTCACAATCAGTAATCACAGGCTTCCATTCTCTTTGTCACTGAAGAACTTTCAGTAGCTGGAAATGACTGTCTTCCAAAATTTATTTTGAGAGTGGCAATCATTGTTCAAAACGCAAATCAAAATTAAAACCAAATTTCTGTGCATGAGCTTTAAATGTAACTGAGCAGTTTAAATGCCAGCACGAACTCCAAAATTTTTCAATTAAATTTCTTTACCCTTGGACGTAACCCCTCAAAACTTCAGGACTGATGGTCAACCGTATTAAATTTATCAAACATTAACCATGCCTCGTAAGCTTTCAACAAGTCATCCTTTTTGAAAACGTCTATAAATCATATTAAAATCTCTAATCCAGCTCTGGTATTCAAGTCCGTTAGGTGCAGTTCCAAAAACACTGGACTTCTAATTTTACTTTGTCCTACTAAAGATAAAGCTAAAATCATATCTTGCTTCTTCTTAGTTACAGAAGTCACAGAGTTCACATCTCCACCTCATTCTTCCATTACTTTTATGGCTCCAATTCCAAACCTTCTAACGGATAAACATAACTGGTGTTTTGCAACACGACTCAACCATTTCACTTTAAAATGCTGTGCTGCTGCCAGAAACAGGAATTACCTTCTGCTTTATTTTCCCAGCTGAAAAGATGGAGGTTAATCCTCTGCTACTATGTTTTGTTCACGAATACACACATCATGAATTAGGCAGCAAAAGGCTTTCAGGGATTAACAAAAGTTTGTCTGTAAACCTATAGCACAGTATAAATTTTAGTTTCCACCTTTCACTTCTGGACTTATAGGAGAAGAGGTAGGGTGTTAAATCAAAATGATGTTTGGATGGAGAGAATATGAACTCCAGCCGTGTGGGGCCCACCTCTCTCCAAAAACTTTGATGGTGCTTGGTGGACACGGTGTACTCTCTCTCCAAGGATACAACTGTAGCAGAAGAAAGGTAGGCTGTCATGATTTATCACCTCCTCAGTGACTCACTGCCTGGAAGAATTCAGATGTTAAATACAAAATCCAGTGACTTCAGTCCTATGAACTCTCAATCAATTCTGGAGTACATGTGTGCCTTAGTGGGATGTGCATTTCTGACTAACATGGATGCAGGTGTAGTACAGAAATTTAAAGCAAAGGTACCACTGTAATCTGACAGTTTAACTAAGATAAACAGATGAAAATATGGGGGGGATTTATTAACTGAAGTAACTTAAAGAAAGGTGCATAGTTACAAAAGTATCAATGTTGCTATTTTTCATATTGTTACATATTGAGTCAGCACTGCTGAGTATTTACAGAGCTTACTTCAGAACAACAGTGTTTTGATTCTGTTTTTGTTTTAGAGAATTTGGTGATGGAATATCTTAAGGTTTGTGGTTTGGAGGTAGGTTTGGTCGAAAAGCTGTTGATCAAGAATCTCAGAATTGGACAGTGAGGAAGGTTATCAAAGGAAAGTTGGGTGGAGAAATGGCAGATGGAGTTTAATTTGGCTAAGTGCAAGGTGATATATTTTGGGAGGCCAATTCCAAAAGGAAAGTATATTGCAAATGGCAGGACACTTAAAAATACTGATCAACTGAGGGATCTTGAGGTGCAAGTCTATAGCTTCCTAAAAGTGGCAAGTTGGTAAGGAAGGCGTATGGCATGCTTGCCTTTATCAGTCCAAACATTGTACAAAAATTGGCAAGTCATATTGCAATTACATAAAACTTTAATTAGTACACATTTGGAATACTGTGTGCAGTTCTGGCCCTCACACTATAGGGGGGTGGATGTGGAGGCTTTGGAGAGGGTGCAAAAGAGGATATTGCCTGGATTGGAGTGGATTAGCGATAAGGAGAAGTTGGACAAACTTGGATTGGTATAAAAAGTTAAGAAAGGCATGGAAAGGATGGATAGTCAAGAGTCTCTTTCCCAGGGTGGAAATGTTAAATACCAGGTAGCATGTATTTAAAGTGAGAGGGGGAAACTTCAAGGGAGATGTGTAAGGTAAGATTTTTACCTGTCATAGGCACCTGGAACACACTATCAAGGGAGTAATTAGTAGCAAATCTGATATCAATGTTTAAAAGGCATTCAGATAGACATGTGAGCAGGCAGGGAATACAGCAATACGATCCATGGTGCAGGCAGATGGGATTAGTTTAGAATGGCATCATGGCTGGCAGAGATAGTGGGCCAAAGGGCCTGTTCATGTACTGTACTGTTTTATGTTCTGTGTAACACAGAAAACTCAGGAGTTAATTTGTGCATTGCATTGACCCCAACAGGACCGTGATAACGTCGAGAACAATTTTTTAAAAAAAATCAAATTCATTGATAGAGACTTTAGCTGTTTTTTAAAAAAGATTCAGTAGCATAACTTTTTATGTCCACCTTAGAAAATAGATAGCAAGTTGGTTCAAGTCTCAACCCAAAAAAATGACAAATGAGCTAGTGGAGCACTCTTGCAGTACTGCATTTAGAGTGTCAACCTATTTTTTTTTGTATTTGAGTGTTTGGCATCCGTGATGAACTTACAACCTCTTCAGAGGTAACAGTGCTCCAAAGTGAGCCAGGGTTTGCCATCCAAAGTTGAGTACAGTTCTGAAATATTTCCTGTAGAAACATTTGTTTCTTCAATGTGAGATCCATATACACAAATGTTATCATACAGGGGATCAGTTAACTACAGAGTGTACTTACAGTTGACACCCAATCCAGAAGTGCACTTTCTTCAGTGGCGATGGGATAACCACCAGGTACAAGACAAGCTAGTTGTAGCACCCTGAAGTGCAGTTGTGACCAACATAAATGAGGGATCAAACAGATGCTCCTTCTCTCCCAGGTCATCTCAGAAACAAAACACTATCCATGTAGACAAGCAAAACAGTGGCAGCTTCAGTCATACAGTCACAGATGTACAGCATGGAAACAGACCCTTCGGTCCAACTCGTCCACGTTGCCCAGATATCCTAACCTAATCTAGTCCCATTTGCCAACACTTAGCTCATATCCCTCTAAACCCTTCCTATTCATATACCCATCCAGATGCCTTTTAAATGTTGCAATTGTACCAGCCTCAATACTTCCTTCGGCAACTCATTCCATATATGCACAACCCTCTGCATGAAAAAGTTGCCCCTTAGGTCCCCTTTATATTTTTCCAGTCTCATCCCGCTTTCTTTCTGGACTCTCCCAACCCAGGGAAAAGACTTTGCCTATTTATCCTATCCATGCCCCTCAATTTTGTAAACCTCTCTAAGGTCACCCCTCAGCCTCCGACGCTCCAGGGAAAACAGTGTCAGCCTATTTAGCCTCTCCCCGTAGCTCAAATCCTCCAACCCTGGCAACATTCTTGTAAATCTTTTCTGAACCCTTTCAAGTTTCACAACATCCTTCCAGTAGGAAGGAGACCAGAATTGCATGCAGTATTCCAAAAGTGGCCGAACCATTGTCCTGTACAGCTGGATCATGACTTCCAAACTCCTTTACTTAATGCTCTGACCAATAAAGGAAAGCATACCAAACACCTTCTTCACTATCCTGTCAGTTTTGGGCTGCACACCTCAGGAGGGACATACTGGCACTGGAGCGTGTCCAGCGAAGATTCACACAGATGATCCCTGGAATGGTAGGCCTAACATACGAGGAAAGGCTGAGGATCCTGGGATTGTACTCATTGGAGTTTAGAAGATTAAGGGGAGATCAAATAGAAACTTACAAGATAATACATGGCTTGGAAAGGGTGGACGCTAAGAAATTGTTTCCGTTAGGCGAGGAGACTAGGACCCGTGGGCACAGCCTTAGAATTAGAGGGGGTCAATTCAGAACAGAAATGCAGAGACATTTCTTTGGCCAGAGAGTGGTGGGTCTGTGGAATTCATTGCCGCGGAGTGCAGTGGAGGCCGGGACGCTAAATGTCTTCAAGCCAGAGATTGATAAATTCTTGATGTCACAAGGAATTAAGGACTACAGGGAGAATGCGGGTAAGTGGAGTTGAAATGCCCATCAGCCATGATTAAATGGCGAAGTGGACTCGATGGGCCGAATGGTCTTACTTCCACTCCTATGTCTTATGGTCTTACCTGCGACTCCACTTTCAAGGAGCTATGAACCTGCACTCAAAAGGTCTCTTTGTTCAGCAACACTCCCTACCATTAAGTGTACAAGTCCTGCTAAGATTTGCTTTCCCAAAATGCAGCACCTCGCATTTATCTGAATTAAACTCCATCTGCCACTTCTCAGACCATTGGCCTACCTGATCAAGATCCTGTTGTAATCTGAGGTCACCTTCTTGGCTGTCCACGATACCTTCAATTTTAGCATCGTCTGCAAACTTACTAACTATACCTCTTGTGTTCACATCCAAATCATTTATATAAATCTCAAAAAGCAGTGGACCCAGCACTAATCCTTGTGGTACACCACTGGTCACAGGCCTCCAGTCAGAAAAGCAACCCTCCACCACCACCCTCTATCTTCTACTTTTCAGCCAGCTCTGTATTCAAATGGTTAGTTGTCCCGGTATTCCATGAGATATAACCTTAATAACCAGTCTCTTATGAGAGATCTTGTTGAACCGCTTACTGAAGTCCATACAGATCACGTCTACTGCTCTGCCCTCATCAATCCTCTTTGTTATTTCTTCAAAAAACTCAATCAAGTTCATGAGACACTATTTCCCATGCACAACGCCATGCTGACTATCCCTAATTAGTCCTTACCTTTCCAAATACATGTAAATCCTGTCCCTCAGGATTCCCTCCAACAACTTGCCCACCACTGATCTCATGCTTTCCAGTCTAGAGTTCACTGGCTTTTCCTAACCACCTTTCTTAAATAGGGGCACCACAATAGCCAACCTCCAGTCTTCAGGCACTTCACCTAGGATGATACAAATATTACAGCAAGGGGCCCAGCAATCACTTCCCTAGCTTCCCACAGAGCTGTAGAGCACACCTGAGCAGGTCCTGGGGATTTATCCACTTTTATGCGTTTCAAGACATCCAGCACCATCTCCTCTGTAATACAGACATTTTTCAAGATGTCACCACATATTTCCCTACATGCTGCATCTTCAATGTCCTTTTCCACAGTGAACACGGATGCAAACTACTTGTTTAGTATCTTCCCCCATCTCCTGCGGCTCCACACAAAGGCTGCCTTGCTGATCTATTCTCTCCCTAGTTACCCTTTTGTCCTTAACATATTTATAAAAACCCTTTGGTTTCTCCTTAACCGTATTTGCCAAAGCTATCTCATCTCCATTTTTTGCTCTTTTGACTTCCCTCTTAAGTATACTCCTACTGCCTTTATCCTCTAAGGATTCACTCGATCTCTCCTGTCTATACTTGTCATATGCTTCAGTCTTTTTCTTCAGCAAACCCTCAATTTCTCACCAACCAGCTTCTCCTTTCACCCAAACAGAAATATACTGTCTCTGGACTCTCGTTACCCCATTTTTGAAGGCTTCCCATTTTCTAGCAGTCCCTTTAGCTACGAACATCTGCCCCTAATCAGCTTTTGAAAGTTCTTGCCTAATACAGTCAAAATTAGCCTTCCTCCATTTTTGAACTTTAACTTTTAGATTTGGTTTATCCTTTTCCATCACTATTTTAAAGCTAATAGAATTATGGTCGCTGGCCCCAAAGTGCTCCCGCACTAACACCTCATTCACCTGATCTGCCTTATTTCTCAAGAGTCAGTCATGCTTTGCACCTTCTCTAACAGGTACATCCACTTATTTTCTTGTACATACTTAAATTCTTCTCCATCTAAACCCTGAACACTATGGTAGTCCCAGTCTATGTTTGGAAAGTTAAGATCCCCTCCCATAACCATCCTATTATTCTTACAGATAACTGACAAATTTGTTTCTTGATTTCCTGCTGGCTATTAGATGGTCTATAATGCAATCCCAATAAAGTGATCATCTCTTTCTTATTTCTCAGTTCCACCCAAATAACCTCCGTGGATGTATTCCCAGGAATATCCTCCCTAAGTACAGCAGTAATGCATAATGCTAATGCTTATGAAAAATGCCACTCCCACTCCTTGCTTGGCCCCCCCTTTCTATCCTGTATTTGTAACCTGGAACATTAAGCTGCCAGTCCTGACCAACCCTGAGCCACGTTTCATAATTGCAATGATATCCCAGTCCTACGTTCCTAACCATGCCCTGAGATCATCTGCCTTCCCTGTTAGGCCTCTTGCGTTGAAGTAAATGCACTTTTAATTTATCAGTCCTAAATTGTTTTCTGCTTTGTTCCATCCTGCCCTGACTGTTTGACTCACTCCCTTCCCCAACTGTACCAGTCTCAGATTGATCTCTTTCCTCATTATTTCTCTATTCAGAATGTCATCCTTTTCCCTTCCTATGTTGTAGGTTCCAATGTGTACAATGACCTTTTGCTGGTCCCTCTCCCCTTTGAGAACTTGCTGCACCCTCTCGGAGACATCCTTGATCCTGGCCAGAGAGAGAACACACCATTTTGGTTTTTTGCTGCTGGCCGCAGAAACGTCTGTCTGTGCCCCTGACTATAGAGTCCCCTATCACAATCGATCACTTGGAACTCAATGTAACCTCATTACATTACAGCCTGTCTCGATACCAGAAACCTGGCTATTTGTGTTACATTGCCCTGAGAACCCATCATCCCTTACATTTTCCAAAATAGCATACTTGTTTGAAATGGGGATAGTCACAGACGAAGAGTTGAAAAATCATTGAATGAACTACAGTAATCAACGTTGTCTTTCTAAGACATTAGTACAGGAAATCTAATTAGATCTTTCAACAAAAACATTGAGAACAAAAGAAAGTAACAGTATGTTTTCTGTTGAATTAAGTCCATTATAGATCATGGCATGTGAATAAGGTAATTGCACTTTAGATTATAACCATTAGTATTTAGTTATACAAGGAAAAACAGTGTCTTCCATGGCACAATATCTGCCTGTCATTGCACAACTCTGTTACATTTCAGGTACACATAGCTGAGCATGCTTCAGGACATTGGCTTAATCCTAAAAGCACACTTCTGTTACAGGCTGAGTTCCTTGTGTTTTCTGAAGTACTTGCAGTTATATCAACTGCAACACTGTTTTGGTGACAATCTTGTCTAAATGGTTGGATTTCCAAGAATCTATTATTCATGAGGTCTTGTGGTGCTGCAGTAGAAGCTCTACCTCTGGGCCAGAAGGTATGGGTTCAAGTCTGATGTGTTCTGGAGGTGTGTTATGTAAGTACTTTATAATGGATAATGTCAAAGATTTTATTGCATTTATGCAGGTGTAGTTTTTGCTATCAACAGAAGGCATTCAATAGAATGCTGGGTGGACTTTTGTGTCTTCTGTTTAAAGTCTAAAACTTTCTCAGGACTCTAAATGAACATAGTTTTTAAGTCTGATTAAGAGCTATAATATCCTGTATATTTTGAGGTTTGACTTTTACATGAGTAACATTTTGGAGAGGTTAGAATTTGCCATTGCCTTGCTATTGCAACTGTCACATCAGTCTGTTCCTGCCAACTCTGCTTCCAAAAGGATTCTATTTTAATTTATGAGTAAATACTAACTTACATGGAGACAGACATTAGTTTTGTAAACTAAGTTCATTAAAGTTAACAATTCAACATGAACAAAAGCAATATATACAAATATATGAAATTTCACACAGCATTTTTCACTGTACAAAAAATACAATTCAGCATAGAACATAAACTAAATTTATACTAAAATTCATAAAAATCCTCCTCCTTGTCTTCAGTAAGGAATTTGCTTCTTAAATGGCAACATACTGATAAAAAACATCAATACCTTTGACAGTAATGTTATCATCAAGCATATAATTACAGAAATAATTATCGTTTGTGCCATCAAGTGCATTGCCTAACCCACATAACACTGATAAGATTTGATGTGAACATGTCTGAGATGAGAAGCATTTTTTCCTTACGTGTTCCTCCAGGCTGGAAAATCCAAACATTCTTCAGTGATATTTTCAAGCCATCTTGATCCACCCAGCCATCCTTATTAGGAATTGGATGATGACTACATTTGAGAATTGTTATTTTGGGAGTCTTTTTTCTCTGAATATCATGATTGACTTACACTTCATATCATTGGACAGACACAATAGTACATAAATGAATCTGTTCTTTTCCTGGCCAATTGTCTTCACTAACATTACTTTCTCTTCTGTTCTGATCACCATTTGACTGGCAAAATATCAGAATTCACGAGTCTGCTTTGCAAACAATCTTAACAACCAAGCTTGAAGTGGGTTGTTTATCCACTATTCTTTCTTGATACCAAGATATTTGAGGGTAGGACTAGTGGGAATGCAATGCATGCCACTGAGGTGTCTGCCGTGACATCACATGTCTTGACATCAGTAGACATGAGGAACGGAACAATACTCGACTATTTTATCAAGCAGGCTTGCACAGTACAAGTTTGAGTTCAACAGCAAGCAGGTGATGAAGAAAAACATGTTGGAAGTTTTTCGATAAAAGTCGAGTGATTTGAGAGTGAAAGTTTGACTTTAACGCAAGTATGCTCAATAAAAGTTTTACATAGACTGCCATCACCAGCAGATAAATTGTACATCTTCAATCCATAATTAATGGTTGGCTTAAACCAAGCTCTATTAATTTCTTTGTCAACTTCTGCCAGATAGCCTTTTTCGATAGTCTATGCTCATTTATCTTTCTTTCATTCCAATTGATGAATTACCACAATTACTTACTAGTCTCTTTTGCTGAAGCTGCTCTCTAAGCACTCTGTCTTCAGGTAAAACATCACAGAGAAGGTAGTACTCCACTTGGTTCTCTATCAAAGTAACAGTACTTTCAGTTGTCTATTATTTAGAAACAGTTTTTAAGATTTCATTACACCCTGCCATTTTAATTGCTCTATTGTACAAAGAATTTCCAATTTTAAATTTGCAATCTTTTTTTTATTTGTGTGAAAATATATAAAAATAATCACAAACTTGCAACAAATCATGCATTATCAAGTTTTAATAAGCAAAGATAGCCTCTTTCATATACTTTAATTCTGACATTGTTACCTTCAGGACCTTGGGCGTTTGTTCTTATTACAGTACAAAAATCTGTTATTGGTTGCTCAATAAACCTTTTCTTCCAATACAAAATGTACCTAAAACAAACCAAAAATAAAAAAAAGTCACTATTTCATTGAATACTTCCTTTTGTCGTCCCCAAAATTCTTAAAAAACTAATTCGGAAAAGAGAAAATCCTGTGCAGTTGAGCAGACTAATAAGTTAAAAACTGATTAGGCTTAAGGAATGAAAGCCCTTTTGATAATTGTGAAAAACTGCCAATAACCCAAATTTACTAAACTTTGAAGGATACTATTCTCAACTGATTTTGGTTATGTGATAGTATACTGAGCAATACATAATTATATTGATAATTCAAATCCTGCTCGAATCTATCTGCATTTAGTTTTAGTCTGATGTTCCATTTTAATATTATTTTTGTTCACATTCACTTGATTAAACATGTTTCCTTCTTACTGGTTGCATAATAGTGGTTTTAAGTCAAGTGTATTTGCGGTTACAACTAAAGATAGCCAAGCGATGGGATAGAACTGGAGCCTAGCCCTTTTGAGTTCAAAGCCTTTATTTGTAAGAGATACTGATTAGAGCACATATTGACTGGATTGGACTTGCACAGTTTCAGTCTGCTCAAACTAGGTAAAAAATGATCATATTTTAAGATTTATATTAATGAAGAAGCAAACCAAGCAACAATCTTAAGTCAAACTTCAAAGCTGAAAGAAGGAGGAATGGGATTGTGGGAGATATAGCAGTTTGGATCAGTAATTGGCTTGCTGAAAGAAGACAGAGTGGTGGTTGATGGGAAATGTTCATCCTGGAATCCAGTTACCAGTGGTGAACTAGAAGGGTCGGTGTTGGGTCCACTGCTGTTCGTCATTTTTATAAACGACGTGAATGAGGGTGTAGAAGGGTGGGTTAGTAAATTTGCAGACAACACTAAGGTCGATGGAATTGTGGATAGTGACGAAGGATGTAGTAGGTTACAGAGAGACATAGATGAGCTGCAGAGCTGGGCTGAGAGGTGGCAAATGGAGTTTAATGCAGACAAGTGTGAGGTAATTCACTTTGGTTGGAGTAATCGGAATGCAAAGTACTGGGCTAATGGTAAGATTCTTGGTAGTGTAGATGGGCAGAGAGATCTCGGTGTCCAGGTACACAGATCCTTGAAAGTTGCCACCCAGGTTGACGGGGTTGTTAAGGCAGCATACAGTATTTTAGCTTTCATTAACAGAGGGATTGAGTTCCGGAACCATGAGGTTATGCTACAGCTGTACAAAACTCTAGTGCAGTCGCACTTGGAGTATTGTGTACAGTTCTGGTCACTGCATTATAAGAAGGATGTGGAAGCTTTGGAAAGGGTGCAGAGGAGATTTACTAGGATGTTGCCTGGTATGGAGGGAAGGTCTTACAAGGAAAGGCTGAGAGACTTGAGGCTGTTTTTGTTAGAGAGAAGGTTGAGAGGTGACTTAATAGAGACATATAAGATAATCAGAGGGTTAGATAGGGTGGACAGCCTTTTTCCAAGAATGGTGACGGTGAGCACAAGAGGGCATAGCTTTAAATTGAGGGGTAATAGATATAGGACAGACGTCAGAGGTAGTTTCTTTACTCAGAGAGTAGTAAGGGTATGGAACGCTTTGCCTGCAACGGTAGTAGATTCGCCAACTTTAAGCACATTTAAGTCGTCATTGGACAAGCATATGGACATACATGGAATATTGTAGGTTAGATGGGCTTCAGATGGGTATGACATGTCCGTGCAACATTGAGGGCCGAAGGGCCTGTACTGCACTGTAATGTAATCTTTTAATGTTTAAGGTTAACTTCTGTAGGATGGGAGAGGTGGAAATCTAGCTGGGGTAAAGTAAAACCACAGACTGTCGGGAGGAAAAAAAACCTCATGCAACACTGTGATCTTTAAGGGGGAAATGTTTCATTTCTAGGCAGGTTATATTCCATCAAGAGTGAAAGGGATAAGCCAGGGACATGGAGAATACAATGAAATATTTTTTTAAAAAGCCACTCCAAATACAATGATTTGAGAAGGGAGGTGAAGAGAAAATTAAAACAATTAAACAGAAATGAAGAATAGAACATCAACTAATGAAAATTTTGTACAGACATGTAAATAGTAAAAATTCAGGCTGAGGATTACTGGGGACAAAGGTGGTGATATGTATTTGAAAGAAGAGTGTAAAACTACAATGTCATAGCTAATGAAAAGCGTTACAATTCTGGATACGGCTAAGAAATTACAAAATCATTATTGGCACCAGTAACAATCCTTTTTCTTGAAAGATGACAAATTTTGAGATCCAAACACTTATTAACGGAGTTAAGAGAGTTCACAGTTTTGAACAAAGAAACTACCTTTACAAAACCGAAATGGAAATCTTAATAGACAAACTATGGAACACATCAAATAGCAGATGCAGTCAAGACAGATCCCATGAATTTCTCAGCAACCCATCCAGATATCAGGTCACCAGATCTCATAAAAAACTTCAACTCTATTATAAACGAATTTCAATTCTTCACTTTTTAAGATCAACCTTGACATTCCCTCAAAGCTAGACTCAATGACTATCCACATGCTGGTCACTGAATATTTTCTTGAGAATGCATTCTTTAAATTTCCAAGTCTCTTTTGCCCTCCAAACTTCATTGGTCTTAGCTGTACCAAGCTTCATTCTTTTCAACTCTCTTGCACACAGTGCCTGGGAATTGATTGAACACTCAGCTCCGAGAAACCAATTCTAGGACTTTAGCTTTTTTAGCTGTTCCTCTCGCCCTACACAGAGCCAGCAAACCTTCTCCATCTTTCCTGTTTCTCAGGACTTCTAATGTTGGACTGCCTGAAGCCAGCTAACAGCAGTGCATTTTTGGTGTGAAAAGAAAAAGACGCTTTCTGTAAAGCACATAATGACTGGTGACAACTGCTTACTTTGTTGTGGATCCCGGCTGTGGCTGTTTTTAACAGCGCCTGGTTTGGAGAATTAAACAAAAAAAATCCAAAGAACTATGATGCTGGCATGTCAGAAATAAAAACAGAAACTCTGGAGAAACTCAGCAGGTCTGGCAGCGAGGGGAAGAAAAGCAAAATTAATATTTCGGGTCTAGTGCACATTTTTCTGAGCAATCCTGAAGAGTCACTGGATACAAAATGTTAATTCTGCTATCTCTCCAGAGACGCTGCCAGAACTGATAGGATTTCCCAGCATTTCTACTTTCATTTCTGATTTGGACAGCTTCTCCTTTGTCTGGTTCAGTTGAAAGAAAGCCTGCTGTGAACAAGCTGCACAGCTGATCTGTCTCATGTTTTGAAGAGAAAATCTTCTTGTTGTCTTCAGGGAGGACACTTTTTGGTATTTTGAAAAAATAACTTGTCAGAAAAAAATCTCAAGTTTGGAGTTCTTGAACAACCTGTGCATGCAAGATTTTAAACAGACCCATAAATGATTAGTGACTTGACCACATGTACAAGAATGCTCAAGCAATACAGACTTCAGAACATTCTACACTGTTGTTTTGCTTGCACAAATAGCCATTGGTCAAAGTATGTTTTTTTGTTCCAGAAAGCCAATCTACGCACAGATTTTTTCCTCTTTACCTGAAGAATCGATGCTTGCACATGTATTTTGGAGATATTCAGAGATATAACCATTTAAGGTTGTATAATATGGATTGTACATTCACAGAATAATTTTGGTTTTGATAATAAAACAATCATTGTTTTCATTAAGAAACCTGGTTGACACACCTTATTTTAAAACCCGATGTTGAGGAGATATTTCATTGGTCTTCTTGGTAAACTGAAAAACTGTTTTTATTTTACATTGTGACTTATAGAGTAGTGGTACTAGAACGACAGTGCAATGCCTCCAACCACAGTTGTAAAAGTGTAACGGCACTTCTGGCAATTCCTGCAAGCCTCATATTTGTGTTAGTTCAGATTTTATGGGTAATAATAGGGACAAAATTACAGGAACCTGGAGGAGTGAGAGTTAATTAAAAACCTACATGGATTTTTAAAAAGTAGATTGTGCTTAAATAATCAAACTTGATTTTTTTTTGATGAAGGAACAGCAAAAGTTGTTACAGACCCAGTGTGAGGACCACTGCTTTGTAGATATGACTAGGATACTGGAATAGAGTATAATTTCAAAATATGCAATGATACCATATCCTAGATGCAGCAAACATAATACCAATTTACAGTAACAGGACATTGAGGAATGCAGAGTGCATCAACATGTAGCAGCTGGAATTTTATGGAGAAGTGTGATGTGTGCCATTTTGGAAGGAGAATAGAGAGGCAATGAGGCTTAATGGCACAGTTATAAAGAACATATGGAGCAGAGAAACTAGTTTTAAGAGATCAAGGTTTTTTTTAAAAAATATAAACACAATGCTAAATTCAATGTAATCCAATAAAACTGAGGGTTTAGGACAATGATGAAAAGCAATAAGTGCTGCAAACAGTCAGCAGTTCAGCAATCAAGAACAGGATTTTCCATTTAAAATAACGAAGGTCAATAGCTTCCAAGTAAATCAGAACAATTTCAGGAGTATACACAAATGGTGTGAATATGGAATGAGCTGCCAGAGGAACTTGTACAATTACAACATTCAAAAGACATTTGGACAGATACATGAAGCAGAAAGGTTTAAGGGATATGGACTAAACTCAGGCAACTGGGACTAGCTTCGTTTGGAAAACCTGATCGAAACAGACAAGTTGGACTGAAGGATCTGGTTCTGTATTGTGAGACTCTTTGGCTCTGCATAGTTGAATGCAGACTCTGGAAGCTGTAGTCCAAAATATACTGCTCCTCGCCCAGTTAGGGTTACTTGAACCTCAATGATGTACTCAGCATCGACATCATAAGAGTGTAAAATGGAATGGCACTTACTAAATACAACAGACAAAAGTTAGAATTGGTGTACTCAGGTGTAAGTGAATTCCTAACATTGCGATCAGTAATATTTAGTGTCAAACAATTTCCATAGCATTTATGGAATCTGATTGCTCGAGAGTTTAATTAGTTTGACACTAAAATAATTATTTTTCTTCTTCTTCTTCTCTCTTATTTCTATCATTAATCCTCCTTTTCCATCCTAATATTTAAAAATGTTTTGTACACAATTATAATCTAATTTACAGTTACAATTTTTAATTCATACTTTTGGATTTAAACTCTGCACATTGAATAAGGATTATTCAGTCTAATTGGTTGCCAAGACCTCTTTTGCACAGCTCACAAGAGCTACAGATACCCTGTAGAAGGACAAGACACATGATTATACAACGTCTTAGCTCAAAAATCTGGAGGATTAGGGAAGATATTCCCAGAATACATCCACACAGAGTTATTTGGGTGGAAATGAGAAATAAGAAAGGGATGATCACCTTAATGGTATTGTATTATAGACTCCTTAATAGTCAGTGGGAAATTGAGAAACAAATTTGTGAGGCGTTATCTCAGTTATCTCTAGTAATAATAGGGTGGTTATGGTAGGGGATTTTAACTTTCCAAACATAGACTGGGACTACCATAGTGTTAAGGGTTTAGATAGAGAGGAATTTGTTAAGGAGTGTGCAAGAAAATTTTCTGAGTCAGTACGTGGATGTACCAACTAGAGAAGATGCAAAACTAAGGTGACTGAGGTGTCAGTGTGGGAGTACTTTGGGGCCAGCGACCATAAGCCTTTTAGTTTTAAAATAATGTTGGAAAGGGATGGACTGGATCTAACAGTTGAAGTTTGAAAGTGGAGGAAGGCAAATTTTGACGGTATTAGGCAAGAACTTTCAAAAGCTGATTAGGTGCAGATGTTCGCAAGTAAAAGGGCGGCTGGAAAATGGGAAGCCTTCAGAAATGAGTTAACAAGAGTCCAGAGACAGTACATTCCTGTAAAGGTAAAAGGAAAAGCTGGTAGGTGTAGGAAATGCCAGATGACTAGAGAAATTGAGGGTTTGGTTAAGAAAACGAAGGAAGCATGTGTCAGGTATAGACAGGAGAGATCGAGTGAATACTTAGAAAGGCAGTAGGAGAATCCTTAAGAGGGAAATCAGGAGGGCAAAAAGGGGACATGTCATAGCTTTGGTATATAGAGTGAAGCATAATCCAAAGGGTTTTTATAAATGTATTAAGTACAAAAAGGTAACTAGGGAGAGAATAGGGCCCCTCAAAGATCAGCAAGGCAGCCTTTGTATGGAGCCGCAGGAGATGGGGGAAGATACTAAATGAGTAGTTTGCATCAGTGTTCACTGTCCTTTAAATTCAGCAGGATTCAATTCCTGATGAATTTCAAGGACCCCGTACCAACAACCAGCAGAACAAACATGGTATACAAAATACCCTGCAAGGACTGCAACAAGCATTACATTGGACAGATTGGCAGGAAACTGGCTATGGGCATACATGAGCACCAACTTGCCACCAAACGACATGACCAATTATCATTAATGTCCATACATACAGATGAAGAGGGACACCAGTTCGACTGGGAAAATACATCCATCCTGGGACAGGTTAAACAAAGGGAATTCCTCGAGGCATGGGATTCAAACCTGCACTCCATTAACAAACATATCAATTTGGACCCCGTTTACCAACCTCTCAGAAAAAGAATCAGAAGTGATATTACTCATCATAACAGACAAAGATGCACAAATACCAAGTGAGACAGAACACCAGTGCTTCATCCGAAGCTCAATGACGACGTTACCTAGTGTGGGGACGAAATGCAAGAACAAATCTACCAGCTCGGCGAGCAAACTTACAACCTATGTCAATAGATATGATAGGTCAATAATTTAAAACAATTTGTACAAACAATGGAAATGTGATGGTTGAATATTCCTGCGCGGAGGATCAAATCCTACACATTATGACTGAAACCAAAGTGCATCTTCTCTTGGACTCAAGCTATCTCAGGCTTAAGGTACGATCATGGGAAACTCTTCAAAACAATAAAACTTTATTTAAGACCAGCACTTAATTCTCTTATGTTCATTATTTTTGTTACATATTTCATTATCTGCATGCCAAGGGTTAAAACTTGAGAGTACTTTCTAAATCGACCTTGAAAGTAACTTTTATTGTGATGATTTTGTCTTGAATATTTTTTCAGCTATCATAAGAATTATGCTAACCAGCCAACAAGATGTTCATTAGGGAGAAACACCACAGTTCAAATGAACCAGTATACTGAAATAAAACAAAACGTCTTCTTTTGGATTCACGTAGTGTATTAGCCCAGCGGGAAGTCAAAATCAATAAACGTGACTTTTTGAAATTAGCATAGTGTTATACATGGTTTAACATATCCAGAAATATGGAACAGTTTTGAGTCATCGAGGCTGTTGTTTGCAAGTAGATTTCACAATATCATGACTTAAACTCTCAAATATGTGGCTAAGGGACAATGCAGTGTTTGGTTTTTATAAAAAAAATGTTTTTTAAAAAACTAAATTAATTCTAGCATAAGGTAGCTGACCAATGTAGGACTAGCACCTTCTCGGTTTCTAACTGTCGGTGCATAATTAAATGTTATTATACGCCTCCACTCCTATTTTCTACATTTTGAAGTTAAATGGCACATAACAACATTCTGCACCACCTTGTGGTGAAACTATTTAGAAAAATTCTCAGCTTAATCATTTTCATTTCTAAAACATTTGTAAAACTGGTTATTCCACTGAGAATACGTCAGGTCAGAGTCATAGAAACGTACAGCACGGAACAGACCCTTCAGTCCAACTTGTCCATGCCGACCAGATATCCTAACCGTGTCTAGTCCCATTTGCCAGCACTTGGCCCATATTCCTCTAAACCCTTCCCATTCATTTACCCGTTCAGATGCTTTTTGAATGCCATAATTTCTTAACTTTTTTATTAGAAAGGAATCTGCACAATTATTACATTTTTAAAGCATAGTTTCCAATTTAAAATAGCACGAAAATGCCAGATATGAAAAAATAATTTAAAAATTAATGACTGCAATGAGTACATCTGATTGCTTGAATTTCAGAAAAAATATGAATACATTGAAATACCAAGAAATTGTTCCAGATACTTTTGTTCAGATTTATGCATATCTATTTCACAATTTTCTTGAAATATTGGACAAGGACAATGATGGAATCAGGAACAGTTTCTGATAGCGACAAGAAGGTTATTCCAGAATTTTGGGTGGATACTTATTCAAAGATTCAACTGCTTGAACTGGGGATCCAATAACGTAACCCTGCAGTCTCCTAGTCATAACATCCCGACTTCTACGTTAGTCATAGCTAAAGATACTTCTCCCTTTCAGGTAACGCAAACTGATTGGCCCACTCACTCCTCCTAGACCATCCTTGAAAGCAAAAGGTAAGCCGTACATTCTTTAAAAAATCTTCCATCAACTGGATTTGACTTTCCTTCACTTCAATATTGCCTACAACAAAAGCAAGAAGCTCAATCAATCTTTCATCACTGGGACTGAAACCACGAGAACTGCTTCTCCTTTCCCACCACATCTATCCCACCTAAATTCTTTCCTTGCATCATTCTCTAGTTTTACTTCTATCTGTTTTCATATTTCTGCTCCTGCGATGTATGTCACATTCAAAACACATTCTGCTAAACTGCTGACAATCCAATTTCCCTTACTGCCGAACCCACTTCCAGACCTCGTCCTTTGCCCTGCTTCCCCCGTGCCATTCTAGCTAACATTGCAGGTTGTTCCTTTTCCTCAGCATCTGCTCTCTGACCCTTAAAAAATCATTGTCACCATCGTATTCTTCCATGTAAAATATCCTTTGGCTTTGCTCGTCTTTCTCATGCTCAGATATCTCCCCAGTCAAGCTTCCTCCCGTTTCACCTTACCGAAATGGTCTGACTCATGTCACACTTGACATGCTTTGTAAAGTTGGTGCACTATCATTGTGAACCTCGCTGGACACTTTGGCATAGCTGAGCATACCCTGTCAAGTGCTGTCCTTTAATGATCAGCTCAGGCATTCTCACTTACTTCAATCAGTAATGGGGTTTCTCCCTGTCCCCACTTAACTATCTTTAAAGTTCTCATGATTGATATTTGGCTTCATCTACATATTGGTCACTAACATTTCTACAAGTACGACTCCAAGTGCATTTTATAACATTAAACTCTCTCACTCCAGTATCTTTTTCAATTCCTACATTGCTTCACCAATCTAGTCCCCATCACAAACTCTATATCCTATCACCAATTCCATCCCTTTCTCTGGCCATAACCTCAGGTTGAAACAGATTGTTTGCAACCTCAGTATCCTAAGCTCCTGACTCTATCTTACGAAGATCACAATTTTTCCATCCTCAAGTTCCCATCACATATCACTTCTGTGCATGCTGATCTACATTTGAGGCAAAAGGAGTGCCAGCTAATGTGAACTTCTCAACCAGATGTTCAAATTCCTCCATAGCTATGATCCCAAGCCTAAGTTTGCAAGCTTTTCCACCCTGATAAGCAAAACACCTCACCCCAGAATTCTGCATTCCTCTAACTCTGGTCTCCTGTGCATCCACTCCTCTTTTTGCTCTATTCTACAGTCATAACTTCAGTCATCTAAGTCCAGAATTGCTTCCTTAACATCACTGCTTTGCCATCTCCACCTCCCACAAATAATTATTGAAACAAAACAGGGATCTAAACCATCCTACAGCACAACAAATAATGAATAGATATACTGGAGGCAGGAAGGAGGAAATCTGACAAATGAAAAGTCTTCCAATTTTGCTTCCAATAGTAGGTCAGTTATTGCGACAGACATTATGCAATAGTTTAAAATATTTGACAGGATTTGAACTGCAGTGTTTATCCTTCTACACAAAAGATCCAAGAAGCTGGATACAAAAATACTCTAACTTACAACTTATTTTGCAAGCATTTTGTTTTAGTTTCAATTATAAATAACAGATGAAAACATGAGCATGCAGTACATTACTGTTATCGTACCAACTCCTGGATAACACTAATATATTATTAAATTGTGCACATGCACCATTGCACTAACCTGCACAACTGTGGTGAGCAGTTTTGTAACTTTTTTCATGTACATAAACGGAGGCTGAAGGGGAACTTTTCAGGGGAAAGCTATAGTGGCCAGGTCTCTGGCACTGAGCCTGGCTCTGTGGCTTAGAAGGAAAGGGGGGAGAATAAGAGAGCAATAGTGATAAGAGATTCAATGGTTAGAAGAACAGACAGAAAATTCTGTGGTCACGAGTGAGACTCCTGGATGGTATGTTGTCTCCCAGATGCCAGGGTCAGGGATGCCTCGGACTGAGCCTGCAGGATTCTTGAGGGGCAGGTGAGCAGCCAGAAATTGTGGTACAAATCAGTAACAATGAAATAAGTAAGGAAGAGATGAGGACCTGAAAAGAGAATGTAGGGAGTTAGGTTGGAAGCCAAAAGGCAGGACAAGCAGAGAAGTGATCTCAGGATTGCTACTGGTGCCACAGGCTAGTGAGGCTTGGAACAGAGAGCGAGTGCAGCTGAACACCTTGCTGCAGAGCTGGTATAGGAGGGTGGGCTTCAGATATGTGGATCATTGGGATATCTTCTGGGGAAAATGGGACCTGTACAAGGAGATGGGTTGCACCTGAACTGGATGGTACCAATATTCTGGGTGGCAAGTTTGCTAGAGCTCTTTGGGAGGGTTTAAATTAGTTTGGCAGGAGCATTCAAACTAGTTTGAACCAGAGCAATGGATCAGAGGTAGCTGGTGAACAGACAAATACCATGTGCAGAGAATCTTAGAGGAAGGATAGACAATTGATAGGGCAAAGTTGCAGTCAGTGTAATGGGTTGAAGTGTGTCTATTTTAACACAACAAGTGTCAGAAATAAGGGTGATTAATTTAGAGCATGGATCAGTACTTGGAACTATGCTATTGTGGCCAATACTTGGATATCAAAGACAGGAATGGTTGTTGGATGTTCTGGGGTTGAGATGTTTTAAAGGAATAGGGAAGGAGGTAAAAGAGGTGGGGAAGTTGGATTGCTAATCAGGGATAGTATAACAGCTGCAGAAAGGGAGGTCATCGAGGAGGCTTTGTCTACTGAGTCAGTATGGATGGAAGTTAGGAGCAGGAAAGGAGCAGTTATTTTATTGGGAATTTTCTATCGACCACCCAATAGCAACAGAGACACGGAGGAGCAGATTGGGAGGAAGATCTTGGAAAGGTGCAGGGTTGTTGTCATGAGTGATTTCAACTTCCCTAATATTGATTGGAACCTTCTCAGTGCAAATAGTTTGGTTGGAGCTGATTTTGACAGGTGTGTCCAGGAAGGATTGGTGACTCAGGTCAGGTGTCAGATGTCTCACTGGGAGAGCATTTCGGCGATGGTGATTACAACTTCCTGACCTTTAATATAGTCAAGCAGAGGGACAGAAGCAGATGGTATGGGAAAATATTCAATTGGGGGAGGGGGAATTACGATGCTATTAGGCAGGAACTGTGGAGCGTAAATGGGGAGCAGATATTCTCAGGGAAATGCGTGAGAGAAATGTGGAGGCTGTTTCGGGAACACTTGCTGCGAGTGCTGGATAGATTTGTCCCACTGAGGCAAGGAAGGGATGGGAGGGTGAAGGAACCTTGGATGACAAGAGATGTGGAACAATTAGTCAAGAGGAAGAAGGAAGCTTACTCAAGGTTGATGAAGCAACAATCAGACAGGGTTCTCGAGGGTTACAAGATAGCCAGGAAGAAATGGATCTAGGAGAGCGAGAAGGGGGCATGAAAAAACCTTGGGGGCGAGGATTAAGAAAAACCCCAAGGTGTGCTACATTTATGTGAGGAACAAGAGGATGGCCAGAGTGAGGGTTGGGCCAAGATGGTGGAGGGAACTTGTGCCTGGAGTTGGAGGAGGTCCTTCATGAATACTTTGCTTCAGTATTCAAGAGTGAGAGGGCCCTTGTCATTTGTGAGGACAGCATGAAACAGGCTGATATGCTCGAACAGGTTGATGCTAAGAAGGAGGATGTGCTGGAAATTTTGAAAAACATGATGATAGATAAGTCCCCTGGAATACAGGGGATATACCCAAGGTTTCTATGGGAAGCGAGGGAAGACATTGCCGCACCTTTAGCGATGATCTTTGCACCCTCTCTGTCCACTGTAGAAGTATGAGATGAATGGAGGGTGGCAAGTGTTATTCCCTTGTTCAATAAAGGGAATAGGGATAACCCTGGGAATGATAGACCAGTCAGTCTTACATCAGTGGTAGGCAAATTATTGGAGAGGATGCGGAGAGTTAGGATTAATGATTATTTGGAAAAGCAAAACCTGATTAGAGATAGTCAGCATGTCTTATTGAATTCTTTGAAGATGTGACACAACACATTGATTAAGGTAAAGTGGTGGATGCGGTAAACGTGGAGTTTAGCAAGGCGTTTGAGAAGATTCCCCATGGTAGGCTCATTCAGAAAATAAGAAGGCATGGGATACAGGGAAATCTGGCTGTCTGGATACAAAATTGACTAGCCCATAGAAGACAGAGGGTGGTAGTAGATGGAAAATATTCAGTTGGGTGCTCTCTCAGTGATGAGTGGTGTTTCACAGGGATCTGTTCTGGGACCTCTTTGTGATTTTTATAAGTGACTTGATGAGGAAGTGGAAGGGTGGGTTAGTAAGTTTGCCAATGACACGAAAATTGGTGAAGTTGTCGATCATGTGGAGGGCTGTTGTAGGTTGCGATGGGACATTGACAAGATGCAAAGCTGGGCTGAGAAGTGGCAGACGGAGTTCAACCTGGGAAAGTGTGAAGTGAATCAATTTGGAAGGTCAAATTTGAATACAGATTATAGGGTTAAAGGCAGGACTCTTGGCAGTGTGCAGGATCAGAGGTATCTTGGGTCCATGTCCATAGATTCCACAAAGTTGCCACCCAAGTTGATAGGTCAAGAAGGCACATGGTATGATTAGATTAGATTACTTACAGTGTGGAAACAGGCCCAGTTTGAATTCCTTGTGATCTTTCGTGATTTAAACAAAAAACTTTACAGATTGTCAGCTCATTTTTGTTTCCTTATATCTTTCAGTAACAAGTGAACTTTAGTTTTGTCATCTGCAATATGATTAGATTCGGTTAGATTAGATTACTTACAGTGTGGAAACAGGCCCTACAGCCCAACAAGTCCACATCGATCCTCCGAAGAGCAACCCACCCAGACCCATTCCCCTTCACCTAACACGATGGGCAATTTAGCATGGCCAATTCACCTAGCCTGCACATTTTTGGACCGTGGGAGGAAACCGGAGCACCCGGTGGAAACCCACGCAGACACGGGGAGAATGTGCAAACGCCACACAGACAATTGTCTGAGGCGAGAATTGAACCTGGGTCTCTGGTGCTGTGAGGCGGCAGTGCTAACCACTGTGCCACCGTGCCACCCACTGTGTTGGCTTTCATTAGCCGAGGGATTGAGTTTAAGAGCTGCAAGGTTATGCTGCCGCTCTGTTAAGCTCTGGTTAGACCACACTTGGAATATTGTATTCACTTCTGGTCATCTCATTGTAGGAAGCTTTGAAGCAGGTGCAGAGGAGATTTACCAGGATGCTGCCTGTACGAGAGAGTATGCCTTATGGAGAAAGGTTGAGAGAGCTCGGGCTTTTCTGATTGGAACAAAGAAGGATGAGAGGTGACTTGATAGAGGTGTACAAGATGATGAGGGCGTAGAGTCAATAGTCAGAGACTTTTTCACAGGACGGAAATGGCTATCACGAGAGGACACAATTTTAAGGTAATTGGAGGAAGGTTTTGGGGGAGATATCAGATATAGGTTCTTTATACAACAATGGTGGTGGAGTCAGATACATTAGGAACATTTAAATAACTCTTGAATAGGCACATCAATGATAGTAAAACGGAGGGTATGATTGGTTTAAAGGTCAGCACAACATCGAGGACTGAAGGGGCATGTACTGAGCTGTACTGTTCTATGTTCTGTATGTTCTAAAGCTTTGTGTGTATCATGTAGTTAAATTAAAAGCATATCGGTCAACTGAATACAAGCTCCTGATATCAGCAGAGAGCAACTTTACCGGCATAGAAGCATTCTGAGGACATTCAAATGAACCTTGATTCCCTTTCCTTCTTTAGGCTCAATTCCTTACTCGAATTGAAACCAGTTGGAACTCCTTGTGATCTTTCGTGATTGAAACAAAAAACTTTACAGATTGTCAGCTCATTTTTGTTTCCTTGTACCTTTCAGTAACAAGTGAACTTTAGTTTTGTCATCTGCAATTTGATTAGATAAGGTTAGATTAGATTACTTACAGTGTGGAAACAGGCCCTACGGCCCAACAAGTCCACATCGACCCTCCGAAGAGCAACCCACCCAGACCCATTCCCCTACATTTAAATCTTCACCTAACACTATAGGCAATTTAGCATGGCCAATTCACCTAGCCTGCACATTTTTGGACTGTGGGAGGAAACCCACGCAGACACAGGGAGAATTTGCAAACTCCACAGATAGTTGCCTGAGGCAGGAATTGAACCTGGGTCTCTGGCGCTGTGAGGCAGCAGTGCTAGAAAAAGTTTTAAATCTCAAACCCTGTTAAATACCACAGCAATGGCATTCACCCATCATCATATAAAAAGAGATTGAAGCCAAGAATAAATTATAAATCATCAAACCTCTTGAAATCAGCAATGAGCTTCACATCAGCTATCACCAATTTATGTTCGACAATCATATGTCTGAGCAGGTTTTGTTGATCTTCCGCAGGACAACTAACTTCACAAAATATGCAAGGTAATATCAAGGATGTGAGCTCATCAGAATTGCAACACGGAGACTCTGGCAAGGAGAGGGGCTCCAATATCCAGTCTTTTTTTTCTGAAAAAATATGAAATTACTGCATTAGTTAAGTGAATAACACTTTCAATCAGCAGTCTATCAACTATTTATAATGCTTTCTACCAGAAGGAAAATTCTACAACATTTTGGATCATGTCGGCTCAGTCCCACCATCTTCTGTTTGTGAAACGCACGAGTGCATCAACCTGGGATGAATTGTGACTCCTGCTTCAAGTCAGCACCACCATATATTCTGTTTTATTCATAAGCCACGACATGGACTGCCTCTTCAATATGGCAAATTGAAAACTTCTCTTCACCACGCTGACGAGAAACACTTTGCATACTCTCAGAAGGAATCAATTTAACTCATGAACAAGAGGAATTTAGGCATTTGGATTATTAGTTTGCTACCAGACAAACATGGGAATATGAACAATGTGTGCATTGGGAAAGTTAGAATTTCTCTACAGCTAGTACATTGTAGTAACTCAATCACAAATTGCTGAAAATTTCTATCATTAGGTGGGATGATTGTGTGTGTAAATGTTACTTTCTACAAAGGAAGTTACCTCTCTCTCCTTTTTCTTTGATAATCAATTTAAACAACAAGTAAGATAAACCAACAAAACTGCCAAATGGAAAACAGGTCTATCACTCATTAAAATACTAGCAATAGAATAAAGACAAGGAGGAGGCTTTTTGTCTTCTAAAAAAGTCTAAGAGAGAAAGGCAAGAAGTTGGAATTTGAGGAAATAGCTCTACTTGAACAGCTAGTGTTAGAATATAGAACAGTACAGCACAGCACAGACCCTTCGGCCCTCGATGTTGTGCCACCCGTTTTTCCTACTCTAAAATCAAACTAACCTACAAACCCTTCATTTTACTATCATCCACGTGCCTATTCAAGAGTCACTTAAATGACCCCACTGTTATACCACCACTACTAGCAGTGCATTCCCTACATGTACCACACTCTGTCTAAAGAACCTACCTTCGACGTCGCCCCTAAACCTTCCTCTAATCACCTTAAAATTATATCCCCTCATGATAGCCATTCCCATCCTAGGAAACTGTCTCTAGCTATCCACTCTATTTATGCCGTTCATCATCTTGTATCATCTTCTACACCTCTATCAAGTCACCTCTCATCCTTCTTCACTCCACAGAAAAGCCCAAGCTCTCTCAACCTCTCTTCATAAGACATACTTTGCAGTCCAGGCAGCATCCTGGTATATGTTCTCTGCACCCGCTCGAAAACTTCCACTTCCTTACCATAATGAGACAACCAGAACTGAACACAATATTTCAAGTGAGGTCTAATCAGAATTTTACAGAGTTGCGGCATAAGTTCACGACTCTTAAACTCAATCCCCCTGCTAATGAAAGCTAACACACCATACCCATTCTTAACAACCTAACAACTTGGATGGTTTAATGGACTTGGACGAACCTATGGATATGGACCACAACATCGCTCTATTCGTCCACACTGCCAAGAATCGTACCTTTAACCCTGTAATCTGCATTCAAATTTAACCTTTCAAAATTAATCACTTCACACTTTCCCAGGTTGACTTCCGTCAGCCAATTCTTAGCCCAGCTTTACATCTTGTCAATGTCCCATCGCAAACTACAACAGCTCTCCACACTATCCACAACTCTACCAACCTTTGTGTCATCAGCGAACTTACTGACCCACCCTTCCACTTCCTCATCCAAGTCATTTATAAAAATCATACAGAGTAGAGGTCCCAGAACAGACTGCTGCGGAACACCACTTGTTACCGAGTTCCAGGCTGAATACTTTCGATCTCCTACTACCCTCAGTCTTCTGTGGGCCAGTCATTTCTGTACCCAAACAACCAGACTCCACTATATCCCATTCCTTCTTAGTTTCTGCATGAGCCTACCATGGGGAACCTTGTAAAACGCATTCTTAAAATCCATACACACCACATCCACTGCACCATATTCATTAAAGTGTTTTGACACATCCACAAAAAATTCAATAAGGTTTGTGAGGCATGACCTTCCCCTCACAAAGCCCTGCTGACGATCTCTAATCAAGCTCTGCTTTTCCAAATAATCACAAATCCTGTCTCTCGGAATCCTCTCCAATAATTTACCCACCCCCAATGCAAGACTGACTGGTCTATCATTCCCAGGGTTATTCCTATTCCCTTTCTTGAACAGGCGAATAACATTTGCCAACCACCATTTATCTGGTACCACTCCAGCGGACAGTGAGGATGCAAAGCTCATCACCAAAGGCGCAGCTATCTCCTCCCTCATTTCTCATAGCAAACTTGGGGATATCTGTCTGGCCCAGGGAAATTTCCTATTCTCACGCATTTCAAAATTTCCAGCACATCATTCTTCTTAACGTCAACCTGTTCAACCTGTCCTTACAAATGACATAGTCCCTCTCACTAGTGAATACTGAAGCAAAGTATTCATTAAGGACTGCCTCTCTCTCTTCCAACTCCAAGCACAAGTTCCTTCCACTATCCCTGATCAGCCCTAACCTTACTCTGGCCATTGCGTTATTCTTCACTTAAATAAGTCCCTTAATCCTCGCCACCAAGGATTTTTCATGCCTCCTTTTAGCTCTGCTAAGTCCATTCTTCTCTTCTTTCCTTCCTACAAAATCTGATTTTTATAACAAAAAAAGGCTTTGGATAATTTTGTTTCATGCTTCCTCTCCTGAAGGGGTGGTCTTATAGAGGTTTATAAAATCATTAGGCACATAGATAAATTGAATAGCAAAGGTCTTTTCTCTAAAATTGGAGGGCATAGTTTTAAGGTGAGAGGAGAAAGATTTAAAATGTACTTCCGAGTGGCAACATTTTCACACTGAGACTGTTCAAATGTGGAATGAGTAGGCAGAGGAAATAGTAGATGTAGTACAATTTCAACATTTAAAAGGCACTTAGGTACATGAACAGGAAAAGTTTAGAGAGATATGGGCCAAATGCAGGCAAGTGGGACGAGTTTAGTTTGGGAGACTTGGTTAGCATGGTCAAGTTAGAACAAAGGGTCTGTTTCTTAAGTAGTCCTGTAAAACTTTGTACCAACAGGGCTTATTCGTCAACAAGAGAATATCAGCAGATGATGTGACCTGTCTTCATTTGATATACTTTCTAATCAAACTAAATCAGTGATGATGAGGAGGTGCCGATGTTGAACTGGGGTGGATAAAGTTAAAAATCACACACCAGGTTAAAGTCTAACAGAAATCATAGTGTCATGCAACTGATAAGACAATGTCTGAGCTGAGATGTCACTTTTTTAAAGAAAACCTTCAGTTATCTTGGGAATGTGACTTGAAAGAAGTTCTGGGATTTACATATTAATGAATCAAAATCTGCAATCCATTCTGAAAGATGGAAAACTTAACAGCAAGCTAAGTTTGCTCAACATATCATATCAGTTGCATGACACTGATCTTGTGCAATAAATTCTGCGTCTTACGATCCTGTCCCATTAGTTACCTGATGGATGAGCATCGCTCTGAAAGTTAGTGCTTCCAAATAAACCTGCTGGACTATAACCTGGTGTTGTGTGATTTTTAACTAAAACAATTACATCATTTCACATCTCTGGAACAGGTGAAACTTGAACTTTAGTCTCCTGGCTTAAAGATAGGGACACTATCCCCATACTATGGAAGCAAAACCCTGACTTTATTTTACAATCAGATTTCCAGTGACTGCAATCAAAGCAACAGCCCTGTCTCTTGCCTTATATTCATAAACCAAGATACTCAAGAAAACCAATGCAACATACAGCTGGATGACCAAACTTAGCACTGACCAAGGAATGGAACTGCATCAGATCCATCTTGATTTGTATGGCACAGATCCCCATTGAATGATCAGGTAAGCTATTACAAAATTAATGTATTGTGCAAAACAGAGCATAAACAACAGAAAATAAAAGTAAGGATTTTTCTAGTGGCACATGTTCTCAAGTAAAGGAATACGTGAGTACAGGTAAAAGGTTATCCACAGTCATTTATTCACTTTCTCTGTACTATTTCCCATATTCTTAAAAAAAATAAATTACTCTTAAATACTCCAGAAGGGTCATTCAGTAAAACCTGTTAGTTATCTCAATCCAGCTCTTCCTTAAATTCAAAATAGCTTATTGAAAAAAATATGAATTAGGAAACCCATTCTTTTCACAGGCATATAATAAACCTTTAGATCTTTCACCCCGAGGGTGATGATTCTGGTCAATTGCAATCTCATTCATTTCTCATTTAATTTGTGGAATGATCTGGAATTTTGAAATGTTTCTCTTCTCTCAATTCATTGCGATGAACACTGTGCAAACATATCCAAATCTATCCTTGGTAGCCAACACTCACTCCTCTTCAGAGACTTTTGTTATGGCTGTGAGACTGACCCTGTACATCCAGTGTAAGGTGAGGTGCAAAAGGGCTCTTGTTGCACTAGGACACCTGCCTACTCCAGAACTATGTAATAACATCTCTGAACAGATTAGAAGATATGTATGGGAAGCTGCAATTCCCAGTTACAGTATCTCATATTTCATTGTTTCAATTCTGAATGTGCTATCATCATTGATGAGATCAACAACCAATACAGAAACTGACTGGGAATACAATGGGCAAAGTTTACAAATGCAGTTTTTAATTCCCCTGACAAAATCAAATGACAAGCTGTGACAACGCCAGATGTGTAAGTAATTGGTAACAAGTAATGAAACATATACAAAATGCACATTTTTAAATGCAGTCAATATCAAACACCATAGACAAACTGATAACATATTGTTTTATGCCAAGTACACAGGAACTGCTATAACCTTTGGAATTATTAGCTCTAGAAAAGTATGGATGCTCATGATGTGATGAATATAATCAACACAGGCATCAGTGAACATTATGTAATATGGGGGTAGTGCAGCAAGGTGAAATTGAGTTATATCGATTGTAATTGCACTGAATTGCAAAACAGGTCCTAAATGCCAAAAAAAACCCTACTCTTGCCTCTATTCCTTATAGTCTCAATGTCACGGATGTATTCTCTAAATATCAAATGATCCTGAGAACTAATCGCCCTAAACCGGAGAACATGCACCCACACTCGACCATGACTAGCCATTAGTTGAGCTATGACGCTCCACATATTCACTTTTATTTACATCTCAGTCCTTTGTACTTTGGGATAGTCGGTCACTTTGGTCTACAACAGGTTAGTCCACCACGTTTCACTTAAAACGTGTAACTTCTGCTGCTTTGGACTCAGTTTCCCGTGTCAATGCGTGACCTTTCCCCCGTACTGAATGTCGCCATAGTGGCGTTGATTAATACATAGCAAACACCCCCCACCCCCGGCTGTTTCTCCCAGGACGAGGAATCACTGAAAATATTTTATGATAGGAGTCCCCACCTTCAGCAGCTGCAATGCCCATCGCCGCCATCACATCCCCACCCTCACGGATCATTCATGGACAAGATGAGGGAGGGATCTCCGATCAGAAACCATAACAACCACATTGCAACCAATCGTCACCCGACCGGTAGTGACGCATGGGCAAATCTCGCGCGGCCTTCAGGCTGCGTTTTGTAGTCTCGAGCTCCACCTCCAGCCAGGGTCAGGAGACCGGAGAGGACTCCGTCTCCCACAAGACACCACGCAACCTGCGTGAGTCATTTTGGGGGGGTGGGGCAGATGAGACCGACCCCCGAGACTACATTTCCCATAACACCACGCGGGAATGTTCAGCAATCCAGACTACAACTCCCAGCGAGCTCTGCGATCGCCCGGGTTCCAACCCGTCCAAAGGCTGAACAATGGTCCCGCGGAGAAACTGCTCAATAACTAGGGCGCGCTAGGGGACAAGTTTTATTCTTGCGCAAAACATATGCATTTATCGTATATTTATGTCGACAATGTGGATACCGACAGACAATGAGAAATACGGTGTGGGTGAGTGAATTGCTGTGCATTTTTGTTTTTGTCTCTTTCTTTTTATTCAATGAGTTGGTCTGGTACCAGTGTCGTTGCGGAGAGCAAAGCCCGATTTATCAGAAAAATCTGTGGAGAACTGATTCGACCACTATAATAATGTTACCGCTTCCATAACGGTGCGAACTGTTATCCCCGCTGGCAGATAGCAGCAGGTCTTGCTGAAAATTGCCTCTTTTCACTTTCCCGTTGCTTGTTCGCCTCGGAAATGCCCTTGTTGATAAGGAGAGGGAGAAACGTAGGATGCCCTTCTTGCTTTGTGGTCTCGTTAATCTTTCCCATTTAGCATTCCCCACATCTTTCCGAAACATTCGCTCCCTAATTTGTCTTTCTCTGCCTTTGTGTCGCTTTGCCTCATTACGATATTTGCACCTGATAATTACTATTTGCCTTCTGTTGATAAAACCAGTAAGCCTGTTTCTTATTAGGGGAGACAAAGGTTGGTAGCGTGCCTTGATACAGATCTACAGAATATTACATTCAAGTGACATAATCCATCCGTTTGTGTTGGCTGAGGCTCACAGCTTCAATTTGTTCTTTGTGATCTGGGTGTAATGATCAGAGTTGTGTAAAGTTTAGCAAGCGATAAATGATACTGCGCTGATCGATAAACGAATAGGACAAGCTGACCTGAAACGTTTCTCCCATTAATTATTAAAAACAGAACAAACGGGCTCCCAAAAGGACCGGGTACTACTCGATTTTTTTTTGTAATTTGGTGAAACAACAAAGCAGTGCAATCTGGATATTACCGCCGCTGCTCAGCGGGACTACGGTTCAATGTAAGACTGATATGAAAACCGCTTCATTTTTACACAGCGGGTGATGGGATTCAAGAAAACAATAACGTGAGGTATTTAACCTATCTGGATATTTCAATAACACTTGTACTAATGCCGTTGTAATCATTATTAAAGTCAGTCCCCGGGCAAGTGTTGTTGGAGAAGGTGAAAGGTTTATGTGTCAGCACATTTATTCTGGATTCTTTGTGAATGGAGCTCAACAATGAGTCAGAGCTGGTTAATACCCAGATCGCTCAGATGTCCTTCACATTGCCTAAATATGTCGGTTTGTGAATTCCGCTGACTAAATGCTGACCTCGTCCGCCTTTGGAAGAAATGTTCTTGCCGGGCGCATCTGGGTTTCTCCCTATGATCAATGGCTATTGAAGTTTCCATTTCCCACTGCAATTTAGCCAAAGCTGTGCTGTGTTGCAAGTTTGTGGGATTTAAACAAGACAGACTGCAGCTTTTCATCTGCTCACGCTCTGATTCGATCTGGTGGATTTGGACCGTGGGACCGGCTTACCTTCTCATGTCAACTCTGCAGCAATGAGCGAGGCCAGGATCTCAATTCGTGTTTAATTCAGTCGAGAGGACGTGGGGCGCGCAAGTTCCCACGTTAATAGTTGGTCAAATAAAGTGTCGTTTTAGAAGCATCATGCTGATGACTGATTTGCAGACTTTGTGCTGCAGATTAAGGGTTAATGCCCGAAACGTCGATGCTCCTGCTCCTCGGATGCTGCCTGACCTGCTGTGCTTTCTCAGCACTACACTCTCGACTTTGTGCTACAGAGTCAATGCATTCGGCTGGTGATAGAGAGCAGTTTGTCCCACCCTGGAACAAGTTGATTTTTTAAGAGAATCCGTGTCTATTGCATATTAACTGCAATTTGCAATAGTAGGCAGTTTTTCAGTCTTCAAATTGTGTGTCCAGGACCCGGAAAGTGGATCATCTTTGTGATCTCCACACCCAGGTAACTGCAACAATTTGAATTCTGTTTTAATCAGCTGGTTTGGACATGCAACGAGACACCCTCGGAACAGGCGGGACTTGAACCTTCTGGTCAAGCGGTTGGGGCACTACCCCTGAGAAGACAATATCCTCTTAGATCAATAACTAGTCAGCAATTTTTTTTGTCCCCTTCGGGTTATATCTCAATCGAGAGTGTGGAGCTGGAAAAGCACAGCAGCTCAGGCAGCATCCCAGGAGCAGGGGGAATCGACGTTTCGGCCAAAAGCCCTTCATCAGGAATTTTTCTCTCATCCCGCTACAATCAGTGGATAATAATGACTGCAATCTATAATATTATGAAGGAAAATTTGAAAGTTTGGTAAAGGTGAGGGGATGAGACTAGCTTGTCAAGACCAGATGGTATCTTCAGTGGGTGCAGTTTGATAACAAAATTGTCAATTCTCTTTGCCGATTCTTGATCTCTGGAATAACTAGTTTGTAACGTTAAGCTTTTTTTTTATAAAAGAGGATTTAACTTATTTTTAATCAACCTGCTCAGAGATGTTATTGCACACCTCTCTGGCAGGTGTGACTTTAACACGGGCTTCCCTATCCACTGGCAGGGACAACACCACTGCGCCACGAGAAATGATTACAATCGGGAGGGGATTTCTCCGTCATTCGGACATCACCTTCAGTATTGAGGCTGCTTTGCAATGACGATGGAGTTGTATTCTGAGGACAATCTGATGTCGGCCCGCGAGGTTGCCCTCTGGGGAACTCTCTCCAAATGGTGTTAATCCTGATTCTCTCACAGCATAAGTAAATCAGTACATTCTCCTGGATGCTCCATACACCCAAACAGCAATTCTAAGACTTTTTTGTTGAAGAATCTGTACTCTCAGAACACAACTTTTTCGAGATGGTCAGAAGGAAAAAGAAACCTGCACATTACATCTTGTAGCGAGTTTCAGATTCCCCCCCAAAAAACACCAATTCGGTAGGCCACCCAGCAGCTGTGGGACGAACAGATAGAAATTCAGGTTTTAGCACCTTCATTGAAATTGCTCTGTCATAAGGTCGATTCTCATCTTGTTTGCTGGCCGTTGATGTCTGACAACGCTGTTGCTCCTGCATTTTCTGATTTTAAAAAAAAATTACCGGCCAGACACAGTTTTTTTTTCCATATGCCCAAAGGCAGCGCGTGGCCTGGAACCTGGAAATGTGGATATTGTTAGCAGTGAATAGCATCTTGTAGCTCTCCGTCTTCACAACTGCAGCTTTTATATATTTTTTAAAAGTTACTAAACACTGGACAGCCGAGAAACCAGCAAAACAATCCAGGTGACGCCCGCTCGAAACTGTAAATTTAAATCAGGACTTTCTCTTGTGGGTTTCCTTTGGCTGAAATTTACTTCAGAAACAAAAGGACAATTGTGGGTTCTGTGGGGCAGAATAACAAAAGTCAGCGATGACGCGGCCTGAAATTAAAACTACACAAATGTTTGCTTAGAATCTCTTGTGAGAAATCCCTCGAGTTGTGGTTGCCAAGAGGTGAATTTTGAACTTGTTGGGGAATTCTTGTTGGTGTTTCCAGAATAGTCGAAACCCCATTCACCGAGAAAGAGTTTCAAGTTTGTGATGAGGAAGCTGAATCTTTTTGAACCCAGAAATTGAGCACAATGAACATCAACATAACAACAATAGGCAGACTTTATTTTGCTTAGGTATATAGGTCTCAGAATAAAGCTTTTACCTGCACATTACTTCTCCACATTTTAAAACAAAATAAAACGCTGATTGCTAGAATTGTTTTGTGCTGTGGTTTACTTTTAATGGGCGCAATTTAAGCAATTGTGCATGTAGCCTTCGGTTTAATAGTTTAGCATGTATCTAATAAATGCAGTATCATTTACATACAGATATCTATATATCAAATATATCTATGAAAGCTTGGTCAAATGGGTGGAATGCTTTCAACCCCACTTTTACCTAAGGAACAGACTATTGATCATGATGACGGTTGTAACTCTTCGCCAGGGGAAGATTTCCACCTGTTGCTTATATATTTGCAAACTGTTTTACTACTTAATAAAACTTGGATTTCAGTAGCTGATACAATTAGCAACAGTGGTATTATACATGCTTAAAACAAATCTTCCTGCAACTTGATGGAAAATATCAGTCCTGATGAAATTGTTAAAAATCAGACCACACCAGGTTGTAGTCCAACAGGTTTATTTGGAATCAGTAAAAACTGATAAATGGTTACTTAAGAGCAATGATAACTCTTGAAGTTCTGAAACACAGAATTGAAATATAAATTTAATCAAGGTGATTGCATACTTTTTTTTGAGGAAATTAAAATTATACTAATGGTTGGTTACACAATTAAAAGCTCAAAGACCATTTACTTCATCCATCAAAACAAAATAAATCCAGTGGAGTTCCTTGTGAAACATTCTCTTTTTAGGGTCATAATGCAAGTAATTCTGTATTAATAGATGTAATATTACTGGTACTCTGGAACATTAAGATTGCAAAAATTCATAAAATGTATTTTCTAATCTTTAGCCTGTTGACCTTTTGTATCTGAAATATTATATGGCAAATAGGCTGCTGATCTATCGTACCACATGATTGTTATAGATCCAAAGCCGGAATTTTTTCAGCTCTCTGCAAGATCAACTCAGATACTTTCATTCCCCTACCTTATCCCTGAAGCGCTAGTTTCATTTTGGCAGCCCTGATAGACTCTGTCTCTGTCAAAAAGTGAATTTCTTTTGGCGATCACTTCTCGTGTTGCTCCCAGTCTGCTGTTACAGTTCCTCCCTATCGCCAATTTCTGTTTCTGGAGAAGCAGCATGAGAAGGAAGGAGGGAACCTGTGACTGGGGAAGCTGGTGTAACATGGAGAGAGACAAACTGTGACTGAAAGAACAGCTCTTCGCAGATGCCGTCTCACCCATGCCCACTTCTCCTACACTCAAATTCTGCTGGTCTTCTAGCTAGATGCATATGCTTGCAATTGTTCAGTCCCAAACTGCTGAGGAGCCAAAAAATAAAATATAATGGGGCAACCATTCTTGAATTTTTCACCTAATTTCACAGACTACTTGTGATATCCTGAGGGGGCAAATTCATCCTCCATCCTGTGTACTTTATCCTAAACATGTCTTGCAAAATGGGTACAGTTCTTTTCGATTTCTTTGTCTCGCCCCTTCTTGACTTTGCCTCACTAAATTTCCTGGCATCCTCTCCTACAAGGAGAATAGCCTCAGTTTATCAAACCTATTTGCATAATTGAAGACTTTATATCTTTGCAACCGCTGTCATAAGTGTTTTTTGTACCCTCCAGCATCCTTCCTAAAATGTGACACTTAGAACTGAACATGGTGCTCTAATTGAAGTGAAAGTGATGTTTAATAAAGGTGTACTGTTACTTCATTTTTTTTGCACTCTGTGCCTCTATTTATACAGTTTGTAGCCCAAGATCCCATATGCCTTTATAACCACATTTGACTTGCTCAACCACTTAAAAATCTATTGCTGCATCTCCTTGAGAAATGTTTTTCCTTGACTTCATATTGTCCCTCCTTATTCTTCTTGTCAAAATGTGTCACTTCACACTCTGCATTGTTTCACCTTTCTATTGGGTGTCCATTCCACCAGCCTTCTGGTATCCTCTTGTAGTCTATTGCAAACCTCATTGTTCGCAATACTTAAATGTTTTGAGTCATCTGTGAATTTTTAAGGCTGTGACTGACACACTTAGGTCTAGATCATTGCTCCTTTTTTTTTGACTTGTCGTAATCATTGTACTGATGCCTGGGAAATCCCACTCTATGTATTCTTGCAGTCTGAAAAAAACAACTGGTGCTATTTCCTGTCACCTAGACAACATCAGAGCTATTCTGCCACTTTTTATTTATTCTGTGGACTTCAGTTTTGTCAAATCTGTCATTTGGCATTTTGCCAATGCAACTTTGGGGGTTGCACTTGCCACCCATACATTGTGTGCCTGTAATGTTGCTTCCAGTAAAACAGCAGATTTATTTATTTGATTTGGCATTGGTGAATGCTAGACAAAACAGTTGCTATTGCAAGAAGCAACCTTTTAATGAACAATTTAATTTCTGGTGTTTAAATGGTGAATTTACTTGGATTTGAAATATTGTGGTGCATATTAGATTGAAGCAAAGCATGTCATCCATGTTAAGTA
Organism: Chiloscyllium punctatum; assembly: GCF_047496795.1. Classification (NCBI taxonomy): domain Eukaryota; kingdom Metazoa; phylum Chordata; class Chondrichthyes; order Orectolobiformes; family Hemiscylliidae; genus Chiloscyllium; species Chiloscyllium punctatum. The sequence continues at coordinate 35,740,049 of NC_092770.1, forward strand.
AACACAGGGACTAATTGTAGCACCTGGAGATAGTAATTAGCGTCCGAGCAACAACAGGCACACCAAGATGTTAGCAGTGCTAACCTTTAGACGTGCCTTAAAATTTATGTCACATTAATCTTTTTTTCTCAAAATGCCTATGTGGCTTGTAATAGTTTATTTAAGGCTCTTCTAAATGCCTTGCAATTTTTCACAATGTTAAGTGTATTATATAAATACATATTGCTTTTTCAAACTCTTTCTTGAGTTTTGTAAAGTGCTCATACGTTTCAGCCTCTTTAAGATTAGTCTGCATTAATTTGAGAGTTCATTTTAAGAAATGTTTTAATTTTAAACTGTTCCCAGTTTGGATTAGGTAAGCAATGTGTCTATGTTGAAATGATCTTCAGTCAATTGTTCTATTTCTGGAACAGAGTTCAATTAAGGAAATCTCCAGGCAATTGTTAAGTATTGCCTCAACTTCTTGAACTGACTTCATACATTGTAATTTGCAGCAACAAGACTTGAAATTAAGACTGCATCACCAGCAATCATCATAATAAGAGCAAATATGTAGAGAGATCTCAGATATCTGTCAGAATAATTAAGGTTGTAATAGTAGGGGATTTTAACTTTCCAAACAGACTGGAACTGCTACAGTGCGAAGGGCTTGGATGGGGAAGAGTTTGTTAAATGAGTTCAAGAAAATTTTTCTTTATCAAAATATAGATGTACCTGTAGAGATGGAGTAAAATGTGACCACCTCTTGAAATAAAGCAGGGCAAGTGACTGGTGTTAGTGTGGGAGCACTTTGGGATCAGTGATCGTAATTATTGTATGGTTTTAAAATACCTGTAGAAAACTGTAGGCCTTGTATAAATTTTCAAGTTCTTAATTGGAGTAAGGCAAATTTTGATGGTATGAGACAGGAACTTTCAAAAGTTGATTGGGGTAGACTGTTCACAGGGAAAGGGACAACTTTGGTAAGAGTAGGGAATGATGGTTGTTCCCTACAATATGAAACAAGGATAATTGAGGGTATGGTCAAGAATAACAAATCATATAATAGATATAGACAACTGGAATCAAGATGAATCCCTTTTAAGAATGGAAGGAGTGTAGGGACATTCTTAAGATCAAAATCAGGGCAAAAAGGGGATATGAGATAGCCTTGGCAGATAAGATTAAGGATAATCCAAAGAGATTCTACAAGTATATTAGGATCAAAAAAGCAACAAGGGAAAGAATAAGGCCCCTTAAAGATCAATGAGACCATTCTATGTTGAAACAGAGGAGATAAGAGATACTAAATGAATACTTTGTGTCAGTTTTTACTATGGAGAAAGAAAAGGAAGGAACTCTGGGAAATGAATATTGCAGAAGAGGAGGTGCTGGAGGTCTAAAAGTGGATCAATCTCTGGGATCTGATCAAGTGTATCCCAAAACATTGTGGGAAGTTAGGTAATAAATTGTGGAGCCCCAAACAGAGACCTTTGTATCATCTACAACCACAGGTGAGGTGCCAGAGGACTGGAAAGTGGCTGATGTTATACCTTTACTTATGAAAGGCTACAAGGAGAGACCTAGGAACCAAAGACCAGTGAGTATGTTGTTGAAGGGGGTTCTGAGAGATAGGATTTGCATGCATTGGGAGAGGCAAGGATTGAGTAGGGATAGTCAGCATGGCTTTGTGTGGGAAATCTTGTCTCGCACAAATTTTGATTTTTTTTTTGAAGATGTGAACAAAAAGATTGAAGGCAGTGTGGTACGTGTCATCTATATGGACTTTTGTAAAGTCTGTGACAAAGTTTTGGCATCAAAGTGTACTGCTGGAAAAGCGCAGCAGGTCAGGCAGCATCCAAAGAACAGGAGAATCGATGTTTCGGGCATCAGCCCTTCTTCAGGAATGAGGAAAGTGTGTCCAGCAGGCTAAGATAAAAGGTAGGGAGGAGGGACTTGGGGGAGGGGCGTTGGGAATGCGATAGGTGAGGGTGATAGGCTGGAGTGGGGTAGGGGCGGAGAGGTCAGGAAGAAGATTGCAGGTTAGGAAGGAAATCCCTTAGTTCGAGGGATTTGACTGAGACAAGGTGGGGGGAGGGGAAATGAGGAAACTGGAGAAATCTGAGATCATCCCTTGTGGTTGGAGGGTTCCAAGGCAGAAGATGAGGCGCTCTTCCTCCAGCTGTCGTGTTGCCATGGTCTGGCGATAGAGGAGTCCAAGGACCTGCATGACCTTGGTGGAGTGGGAGGGGGAGTTGAAGTGTTGGGCTACGGGGTGGTTGGATTGATTGGTCCGGGTGTCCCAGAGGTGTTCTCTGAAACGTTCCGCAAGTAGATGGCCTGTCTCCCCAATATAGAGGAGGCCACATCGGGTGCAGCGGATGCAATAGATGATGTGTGTGGAGGTGCAGGTGAATTTGTGGTGGATATGGAAGTGTCCCTTGGGGCCTTAGAGGGAAATAAGGGGGGTAGGTGTGGGCGCAAGTTTTGCATTTCTTGCGGTTGCAGGGGAAGGTGCCGGGAGTGGAGGTTGGGTTGGTGGGGGGTGTGGACCTGATGAGGGAGTCACTGAGGGAGTGGTCTTTTCGGAACGCTGACAGGGGAGGGGAGGGAAATATGTCCCTGGTGGTGGGGTCCGTTTGGAGGTGGCGGAAAGGACGGCGGATGATACGCTGGACATGGAGGTTGGTGGGGTGGTAGGTGAGCACCAGTGGGGTTTTGTCCTGGTGGCGGTTGGAGGGGCGGGCTCAAGGGCGGAGAAGCGGGAAGTGGAGGAGATGCGGTGGAGGGCATCATCAACTACGTCTGGGGGGACATTGCGGTCCTTGAAGAAGGAAGCCATCTGGGTGGTACGGTTTTGGAACTGGTCCTCCTGGGAGCAGATGCGGCGGAGACGAAGGAATTGAGAATATGGGATGGCGTTTTTACAGGGCCAGGGTGGGAGGAGGTGTAGTCTAGGTAGCTGTGGGAGTCAGTCGGTTTATAGTAAATGTCCGTGTCGATTCGGTCACCCGAGATGGAAATGGAAAGATCGAGGAAGGGGAGGGAGGAGTCTGAGACGGTCCAGGTGAATTTGAGGTCTGGGTGGAAAGTGTTGGTAAAGTGGATGAACTGTTCAACCTCCTCGTGGGAGCACGAGGTAGCGCCGATACAGTCATTGATGTAGCGGAGGAAAAGGTGGTGGGTGGTGCCAGTGTAGCTGCGGAAGATGGACTGTTCCACATATCCTACGAAGAGGCAGGCATGGCTGGGGCCCATGCGGGTGCCCATGGCTACTCCTTTGGTTTGGTGGAAGTGGGAGGATTGGAAAGAGAAGTTGTTCAGGGTGAGGACCAGTTCAGTCAGTCGAAGGAGGGTGTCAGTGGAAGGGTACTGGTTGGTACGGTGGGAAAGGAAGAAGCGGAGGGCTTTGAGCCCTTCGTGAGGGACTTAGATATGATGCAGAGCTGGGCTGAGGAGTGGCAGATGGAGTTCAACCCTGCCAAGTGTGAAGTTGTCCATTTTGGAAGAACAAATAAGAATGCGGAATACAGGGTTAATGGTAGGGTTCTTGGTCAGGTGGAGGAACAGAGGGATCTTGGGGTCTATGTACATAGATCTTTGAAGGTTGCCACTCAGGTGGATAGAGTTTGTAAGAAGGCCTATGGAGTATTATCGTTCATTAGCAGAGGGATTGAATTCAAGAGTCGTGAGGTGATGTTGCAGCTGTACAGGACTTTGGTTAGGCCACATTTGGAGTACTGTGTGCAGTTCTGGTCGCCTCACTTTAGGAAAGATGTGGAAGCTTTGGAGAGGGTGCAGAGAAGATTTACCAGGATGTTGCCTGGAATGGAGAGTAGGTCGTACGAGGATAGGTTGAGAGTTCTCGGCCTTTTCTCGTTGGAACGGCGAAGGATGAGGGGTGACTTGATAGAGGTTTATAAGATGATCAGAGGAATAGATAGAGTAGACAGTCAGAAACTTTTTCCCCGGGTACAACAGAGTGTTACAAGGGGACATAAATTTAAGGTGAACGGTGGAAGGTATAGGGGAGATGTCAGGGGTGGGTTCTTCACCCAGAGAGTGGTGGGGGCATGGAATGCGCTGCCCGTGGGAGTGGTAGAGTCAGATTCATTGGCGACCTTTAAGCGGCATTTGGATAGGTACATGGATGGGTGCTTAATCTAGGATAGAAGTTCGGCACAACATCGTGGGCCGAAGGGCCTGTTCTGTGCTGTATTGTTCTATGTTCTCTATGTTCTATGTGATGGGCGATGGAGGTGTACAGGGACTGGATGTCCATGGTGAAGATAAGGCATTGGGGGCCGGGGAAGCGAAAATCATGGAGGAGGTGGAGGGTGTGGGTGGTGTCCCGAACGTAGGTGGGGAGTTCTTGAACTAAGGGGGACAGGACCGTGTCGAGGTATGCAGAGATGAGTTCTGTGGGACAGGAGCAGGCTGAGACAATGGGTCGCCCGGGGCAGTCAGGTTTGTGGATTTTGGGCAGGAGGTAGAAACGGGCGGTGTGGGGTTGTGGGACTATGAGGTTGGAGGCGGTGGATGGGAGATCCCCTGAGGTGATGAGGTTATGGATGGTCTGGGAGATGATGGTTTGGTGGTGGGAGGTGGGGTAATGGTCAAGGGGGCAGTAGGAGGAGGTGTCTGCGGTGTTCACCTGGACCGTCTCAGACATGAGGAGGTTGAACAGTTCATCCACTTTACCAACACCTTCCACCCTGACCTCAAATTCACCTGGACCGTCTCAGACTCCTCCCTCCCCTTCCTAGACCTTTCCATTTCCATCTCGGGTGACCGAATCGACACGGACATTTACTATAAACCGACCGACTCACACAGCTACCTAGACTACACCTCCTCCCACCCTGCCCCCTGTAAAAACGCCATCCCATATTCCCAATTCCTTCGTCTCCACCGCATCTGCTCCCAGGAGGACCAGTTCCAAAACCGTACCACCCAGATGGCTTCCTTCTTCAAGGACCGCAATTTCCCCTCAGACGTAGTTGATGATGCCCTCCACCGCATCTCCTCCACTTCCCGCTTCTCCGCCCTTGAGCCCCGCCCCTCCAACTGCCACCAGGACAGAACCCCACTGGTCCTCACCTACCACCCCACCAACCTCCATGTCCAGCGTATCATCCGCCGTCCTTTCCGCCACCTCCAAACGGACCCCACCACCAGGGACATATTTCCCTCCCCTCCCCTGTCAGCGTTCCGAAAAGACCACTCCCTCAGTGACTCCCTCGTCAGGTCCACACCCCCCACCAACCCAACCTCCACTCCCGGCACCTTCCCCTGCAACCGCAAAAAATGCAAAACTTGCGCCCACACCTTACTTCCCTCTAAGGCCCCAAGGGACACTTCCATATCCACCACATTCACCTGCACCTCCACACACATCATCTATTGCATCCGCTGCACCCGATGTGGCCTCCTCTATATTGGGGAGACAGGCCATCTACTTGCGGAATGTTTCAGAGAACACCTCTGGGACACCCGGACCAACCAACCCAACCACCCCGTAGCCCAACACTTCAACTCCCCCTCCCACTCCACCAAGGTCATGCAGGTCCTTGGACTCCTCTATCGCCAGACCATGGCAACACGACAGCTGGAGGAAGAGCGCCTCATCTTCTGCCTGGGAACCCTCCAACCACAAGGGATGAACTCAGATTTCTCCAGTTTCCTCATTTCCCCTCCCCCCACCTTGTCTCAGTCAAATCCCTCGAACTCAGCACTGCCTTCCTAACCTGCAATCTTCTTCCTGACCTCTCTGCCCCCACCCCACTCCGGCCTGTCACCCTCACCTTGACCTCCCTCCACCTATCGCATTCCCAACGCCCCTCCCCCAAGTCCCCCCTCCCTACCTTTTATCTTAGCCTGCTGGACACACTTTCCTCATTCCTGAAGAAGGGCTTATGCCCGAAACGTCGATTCTCCTGTTCCTTGGATGCTGCCTGACCTGCTGCGCTTTTCCAGCAACACATTTTCGGCTCTGATCTCCAGCATCTGCTGTCCTCACTTTCTCCTCAAAGTTTTGGCACGGTCAACTAATTAGTAAAGCTGGATCACATAGGGATTCAAGGAGAGCTTGCCATTTGGATACAAAATTAGCTTGATGGTAGGAGTCAGGATGGTGGTAGAGGTTCGTTTCTTGCCCTGGAGGCCTGTGACCAGCAGTGTTCTGCAGGGATCGGTGCTGGGTCCACTTTCATTTATCGTTTATATAAATGATTTGGATGAGCATTTAGGAGGCATAGTTAGTGAGTTTGCAGATGGCAACAATTTTGATGCCATAGTGCCGCAGTAAAAAAAGTTATCTCAGATTATAAAGGGATCTTGATTAATTGGGCCAATAGGCTGAGGAGGAACAGATGGAGTTTAATTTCGATAAATGGGAGGTATTGCATTTTGGAAGGAAAACAAGGGCAGAGTTATTCAGTTAATGGGAGGGCCCTGGGTAGTGTTGTTGAACAGAGACCTTGAGGTCCAGGTACATATTACACCAGAGGATGATTTAAGAAGGCATTTAGACTGTTTGCCTTCATTTACCAGGATGCTTCCATGAACAGAGGATTTGAGTTATAAAAATAGGCTGACTTTCTTCACTGAAGCGCAGGAGGTTGAGGGTTGACCTTAGAGTTTTACAGGATTTAGGGGGATATTGATAAGGTGAGCAGCCAAAGATTTTTTCCCTTAGGTGAGGGAGTTCAAAACTAGGGGGCATATTTTTAAGATGAGAGGAGAAAGATTTGAAAAGAACATGAGGGGCAACATTTTCACACAGGGTGTTGTATATAGAATAAACTGCCAGGGGAAGTCTGAGATGAAGTCCACTTAGAATATTTAAAAGACATTTGGATAGATACATGAACAGGAAAGGTTTGGAAGGATATGGGCCAAATGCTAGCAAATGGAATTAGTTTAGCTTGGGAAGCTTGGTTGGCATGGATGAGTTGGATGCTATGATTCTATTGAATAAAGCTTTCATCTTGTTCAAAGTAACATTCATTGAACTTTTTTTTTCTTCTGTAACAACAAGATGTGGGTTTTGCTGTGTAGGCTAGTATTTGTTGGCCATTGCTAATGCCTTCCAAAGTAGTTATGTGCTGGCTTGACTCATTACAATTCAAATCAAATGCTGATGTTACACCAAAAAGCCGATAGAAAAAGGTTTTCAGGATCTTAACCAAGTGACAGTGAAGTACAGCAATATGATTCAAAGTCAAGATGGTGTGTGGCTTGGAGAGATCTTGCAGGTGTGTTTTCCATGTACGAGCTGCTCATATCCTTGTGGTGCAGAGTCACTGTTTTGGAACATGCTGTTGATGGAGTCTTGGATAGTTAGTGCAGTGTACCTTTTGTAGATGGTACAAGCTGCTGCCATTGTCCACCTCTGGGGAGAACTGATAGTGAAGGTGTTGGAGAGTGTTTCACCGTATTCATGACTTGTAATGATGGATGGTTGGCAGACACTGAGGAGCCTGGAACTTGATTCTTTGTCACAGAATTCCCAGTCTCTGACCTACTCTTGTCGCCACAGTATTGTATTGCTGATTCAGTTGAGCTTTTGGACCGTGCTCACCTCCCAAAAATAGGAGATTCATCGATGGTAATGCCATAGATTGTTGAGGGGGATAGTTAGATTCTGTTAGTGACAGCCATTGCTTGGCACTTGTGCAGTTTGAATGTTATTTGCCATTTGTTAATCCAAATCTGGAGGTTCCTACATATGGGCATTGATGATAGCTTCAGTATCTGAAGAGTGGCAAGTGGTTCTGAATGTTGTGCAATCATTAGCAAACATCCAAATTCTGTGATTCTATGGTGAAATGAAAGCAGCTGAAGATGGTTGGACCTTAGACACTGTGGAACCTTTGCAATGTTGTCCTGGAACTGAGGTAATTGACCTCCAATAACCACAATCGTCTTCCTTTGTGATTGATATGTCTTGAACCAGAGAGAGAGTTTTTGTCCTGATTACCACTGACTTCTACTTTGCTAGAGCTGCTTGATGTAATGTTTGGTCAAATGCTGCTTTGATGTCCAGTGCTTTTACACTCTTGTTGTGATTTTGCCTCCAGCAGGGTGCTTTACCTGATGCGACAATGCTGATGTTATTTTCTGAAACCTGATAATTGTTATTTCAGCTGATAATTAACTTCAAAAAATTACGTTCATCGGCACAATGACTTGGTCAACATTTAAAGTATTAGATTATAACAAGACCATGTTTCTGGTAGACTGTCATGCTTCAAGTGATCCCAGAGTAAGATGTTATATGGGACCTTCATACCCTTACATTATTTGCTATGATACAGTGCGATCATGAGTATGTTTCTGAAAAGCATATTGATGTACTCATTGAGATGCAATGCATTCTTTTTCCAAATATGATAACCTCTGTCAAACAGATATACGTGGTTGTACATAAGCATGTGTTGTCAATTCAATCAGTTCACAATCGATAAGACAGTTTACAAAAATAACACTTCTAAGTGCACTGTGTTTTGGAATGTTTGGGTAGTTGATTGTTGATACCTTTCTACTGAGCATAATCCCTTCTCTGTTGCATTGCTGAATTTTATACAGCACAAGAATGCCACGATCATTGGGGCATTCAGCCCCACTATTATTAATTGTCATTAGAGGTGAAAACTTGCTTAAAATACTGAATTAACCACTTTCAACTGACTGCCTAACTCAGATTAAAAAATGCACAGAAGGTTTCTGCATTACATCATAACTTTCTTTGCAGTCAGCTTGTTTTTTTTTAATTAACAGTGAGAAAGAAACATGAATTGCTCACATAAAACTCTATAACTTAAGATCTAACTTTTTTAAAATTCACATATTAATAGAACCTGACACAAGGAAGATCAATATTACAGGGGAGGGGGAGGGAAGAGAATTTTAAAAAGCGATGTCGATGAATTGTTTTCTTTCAACTCCTTTTGATCCTTTGCTAAAGACAAAAGGCTGTGACTATCCTGGTTCTCTGTCTTTAATACACTAGTTGAGGATATGCTCTTTCAGTTCCTCTGAAGTGGTTTTCCCCCCTTTCCTTTGAACAAAAGAATTTGCAGAGAAGGCAGTTTACAGAGAAATAAAGCTCACTGTCAGCAACAGTTACATTCATTACGTTGCTAAGTCATCAAGCAGTGCGAAATTAGAGAAGTAATCCATCATCATAATTCACTCCTTCCACATGCACTCTGAATAGGTCCAGAGCTACTTTTACCTAGGGAGTGGATGCAATGCCATCTGGATACAGAGGCTGCTTCTGTGACTGGACTTGACTTTTTAAGAAGTCACTCACAGGATGTGGGCATCGCTGGCTGAACCAGCATTTATTGCCCGTCCCTAATTGCCTTTGGAAAAGTGGTAGTGAACTGTCGTCTTGACCTGTTGCAGTCCACTTGGTAGACTGACAATTCCAGACGTTTTACCCAACAACACTGAAAGAACAGTGGCACATTTCCCAATCAGGATGGTGAGTGGCTTGAAGGGGAACTTGCAAGTGGTGGTGTTCCCATGTATCTGCTATCCCTGTCCTTCTAGATGGATGTGATTATGGGTTTGGAGTTGCTGTCTTATGAGCTTTGGTGAATTTCTGCAGTGCATGTTGTAAATGATGGTGATGGATGGAGTGCATGTTTGTGGATGTGATACCAATCAAGCATGCTGCTTTGGCCTGGATGGTGTTGGGATTTTCGTGTTGTTGAAACTACACTCATCCAGGCAAGTGGGGAGTATTCCATCACCATTCCTGACTTTTGTCTTTTAGATGATTTTTAGGGAGGCAGGTTATGTTTAACATGTGGCACATACATTAGAGTTGAGTCATACAGCATGAAAAGAGGCCTTTTGGTCCAACAATTCCATGCCAACCATGTTCCCAAACTGAACTAGTGCCACCTGCCTAGGTTTGGCCCATATCCCTCCAAATCTCTCCGATTCATGTACTTATCAAAATGTCTTTTAAATGTAACTGTACCTGCATCCAGCCTTCTGTTATAAAGGTACAGTACACACCTCCAGTCAAGTGAGAGAGGAAGCTCGCAAGGACTGATCGAAAGCCAAGTGTGCCAAAGAAGATAATATTGTAACACTTGGTTGGAATAAATAGCTGGAGTTGCATTGCCATGGAACAAAAGCAAATACAAATTTGGCCAATCAGTTTAAATTATGCCCCAGGTCCAAAACTCCAATTGAATTTAGTATTTTGATGACATCAAACCTTTTATACCCCCTAAACATCAAATGATTCAATGTTTTGGGGTATAAAACTGGACATTTTGAACAGTTAGGGGGAGAACTGCCAAATGCTAACAAGTATAGACTGCTAGCTAAATAGCTGTCTGAAAGGTACCTGTCCATAAGAAAAGCTGTACAGCAGAAGACCGAAAAGATGACCAAGAAAAATCTATAGAGGAAAATTGACAAAGCTGATAGATTTTGAAACGTGACTCTTTGTTTTTGTAACTCTTAATCAGAGTTTTTTTATTCGACCAGTATTGTAGAATGGAAGGTAAAAGATAGGTTTAGGAGAAAGGAGTTGTAAATAGTGGTTTTAATGTTCTCTGTTGGACTTAAAGTAAAAATTAACAATTTTATTTTTTAAATAGTGAAATCTGGGAAAGTCTACCTCTCGAAATTTAAGATTATGGCACGAGGTGAGCTTCGGTGTCTGGTCTAAATTAGCAGAGGGGTTTACCCCATGTTGTAACAAGCTTGGGGGCTTTTGTCCATGATCTGAACAGGTTTAGACAGATCCAGTCTGAGATTTGGACAGGTTTGAATAGATTGGGGGTACGAAAATAAGCCCAGTAGATTGAAAAACTTGCTGGTTAGTATCCTAGACCTTTAAATACACCGGAGGTGAAACAATTTGTTTAATTTTGGTTAAATTTAAAAGTGAGAAATGGCTACAGAGGTTCTAGGGTTTGAAGATGATTCCCAAATTTGCTAAGAAAGTTTTTAGCAAGAGAAGACCATACTCTTAGAACTAACAAAGAGGTTAGATTTGGGTTTCACCAAGGACAAAAGTAAAGCTGAAATTGTAAGGGAAGTATTCAACATACAGAAACAGACAAGTGAAGTAGAGTTAGAAAAAAGTCCATAACAATTGAGGAAAGTGGCATGAGAAGATAAAGGGAGAGAGAAAGGAAAAAGAGAGAGAGAAGGTTCTCAGCTGAGCAAAAAGTTAATTTCAACTTGCGAAGTTGTGACTTCGTCAGCAAAGTTTTTGCTAATTAAAAGGTGATTAAATGGTGATTAAAAGCAAAGATAATGAGCATATAAATATGTCAAAAACCCTGCAACATTTTGATAAGAAAGATGTCAAAGCCTTCCTTATTTCATTTGAAAATTGGTTAGAAAGATGAAATGGTCCAAGGATTTATGGGTAATGCTAATTCGGATTAAGCTGGTAGGTAGAGCTAGTGAGATATTTGCCACACTGTCAGATGAGGTGTCAAGAGGTTATGAAGAGGTCAAACAGGTTATTTTTAGTGAATTGGTACCTGAAGCGAGTAGACAATGGTTCAGAAACCTCAAGTAGGAGCCAAGTCAGACTTCTGTTGAGTTAGAAAGAATTAAACAGTGTTTTTGATAGATGGGTGTGGGTCTTAAAGAGAGAGAAGACCTATGAAGTTTGAAGAAAGATTATTCTGCTGGAGAAGTTTAAAAACTCACTTCAAGATGATAAGAATTCACGTGGAGAAACAAAGTTCAGGAAGTGAGAAGGGCAGCTGAATTAGCAGATGAATACATGTTGGTGCATAAGACAAGCTTCCTGCCAGAATCTTATCCTGTGAGGGATAGAAGTTGGGAGACCGGGAGATCCCTACCCTATGAAAGAAAGAGTAGAGAACACTGGTATGTTTTACCATAGGTTAAAGAAACCCAAGAGAGTGGAAAGGAGGTGAAAGGCCTCAGGTGTTTTCACTGTAATGGAGTGAGACACAGAAAATTACAGTGCTGGTGGTTTCAGTAGGCACTGAGAAAAGGTGTTTTCACTGCCAGATGGGGGGAACATAAAATCACAGTAGTGGCTATTAAAGAAAGGCACTGTGGGAAAAGATGTGGTAGAAGAAGCTGAGCTAGTAGCATCAGTGAAAGTTTTAATGGAAACCCCAAGGAGAAGTAGACTGCACAGCCAAGGTAGGGGCTGGGAATGGAGTTAGTGCCTAATCTTGATAAAGAATTCGCCTCTGTGGCCAAAGTTTACTCAGAACAGGGGGAAAAGGGCAAGAAGTTAGAATTTTGAGAGATACAGGATCTAACCAGTCACTGATAGTAAGAGATGAGTGAATTTGCACTCTTTCTGATCCGTTACCAGAGAGTGTGGTAATTTGTGGGATAGATGGACAGAAATTTAGTGTTGCCTTATGTAAGAGCAGGTTGGAGTGCCAGCTCAGGACTGGGGAAGTAACAATGGGACCGATTGACAGACTGTCAGTTCCAGGAATCCAATTTGTTCATGGGAATGATTTAGCTCGGTCCAAGGTGGAAGTAACACCACTTGCTGTGGAGAAGCCCAAGGAAGACCAAGAAACTGAGGAGTTAAAAGAAAAACATCCTGGTATTTTCCCACACTTTGTAGTAAAAAGGTCCCACTATCATAAGTCTCAGCTTGAAGCAAAAACTAATGAGAAAGATGAAGTTGATGTTCAGTTAGCAGAAGCCTGTTTGACTTAATGATACAGGAAAAACCTGAACAGGTAGAGGGTCAGATAGAAGTATTTAGTCCTGAAAGGATAAGAGGCTTGCAACAGCAAGCCAAGACGATAAAAGATATGTGGATGCGTATACCGAAAAGGAGGCAGAGAATATTCCTGAGGGTTATTATCTGAAAGATAGAATCCTAAAATGGAAATGGGTTAGTGCAGAGGAGAAATGGACCGAAGTGCACCAGATTGTGTTGTCAGTAGCATGCAGACAGGAGGTGTTACGGGTAGCACATGAACTACGAGGTCACCGAGGGGTATGAAAGACTCAGGCTAATGTACAAAAAATTTTTACTGGCCTGGAATGCACAAATATGTGGTTAACTTTTGCCGTATGTGTCTCACATTCCAAATGGTAGGTAAGTTACAAACTGTCATAAAACCAGCACCCTGGTTGCCAATTCCCATATTCAAAGAGCCTTTTCATGTGGGTTATAATTGATTTTGTAGGTCCCCTTAAGAATTAGATGTGAGAAAGAACTGGAGAAAGGTGTTAGTTACTGCTCCACAGAGTGAGGAATCAAATCCAGATGTTGTGGATTTTGATGTGCCTCAAAATACATTTAAAAAAAAAATGAAGATGTCCTTGAGGAGTGGGATAGATTAGTAAACTATCTGTCTCAGGTGCAAAGAATGCAGTGGAAAGGTTTGTTACTGCAGTATGAGGACATATGTAGGAATCAGATGGAGAGCTATTGTACATGAATTGATGTAGGGAATGCTGTTCCAATAAAACAACACTTCTATCGACTTAATCCTTTCAAAAGCAGATAGGTCCAGAAGGAGGTGGAGGCCATGCCCAACGAGATAACATTGAACTGAGCCAGAGTGAGTGGAGTTTGCCGATTGTCTTAGCTATCAAACCTGATGGGACTCAGCGAATTTGTGTGGATTATCGGAAGGTTATGAAATCTGACTCCTATCCAGTACAGAGATTGGAGGACTGTATCCTAAGTTGGACAAGCCAGTTATAATACCAAGTTGAAGTTAATGTGTAGTTTCTGGCAGGGACCTTTATCAGAGACAGCAAAATAATTTTCTGTGTTTGTAACCCCAAATGGGCGATATCAATTTAAAGTGATGCCCTTTGGAATGAAGAACCCACCCACCACATTCCAAAGACTCATGAGCAGACCTGTAGCTGGATTAACGAACTGTGAAGTCTATTTCGATGATGTAGTGATTTTCAAGTCCTGGAAAGATCATATGGTACATTTGGCAGAGCTCTTTGAATGACTTATGAGAAGCAAAACTGGAAGTAAACTTAACAAACTGAATTTGCGAAAGTAAAGGTGACATTCTTGAAACAGAACATCAGTCATGGAAGGTTAACCCCATGGAATGCTAAGATGAAGGCCACCGAGGAATTTCCATGACCAAACTTGAAGGAAGAGGTGCTTCAATTTTTGGGACTAATTGGATTCTGTCAGAAGTTTGTTGCAAACTTCAGCAGTGTATTGGCACCTTTAACTGATTTGCTGAAGATGAACACACAGTTTTGGTGGACAAAATAATGTCAGGAGGCATTCAACCATCTCAAAGCAATAATAACCACCACACCACATTTAGCCACACCAAACCTTTCAAAGTTGCCATTGATGCTAGTGTCATAGGAGGTGGAGCTGTACTGCAACAGGAAGATGATGGTTGGTTACTTTTTTGAAGAAACTTAACATCCACCAGAGGAAATACTCCATGGTTGAAAAAGAACTATTGAGTTTGGTACTGGCCTTACAACATTTTAATGTGTACGTTATGAACAATGTGGTGGAGACAGTTGTATACATGGATCACAGTCCTCTTGCATTCTTGGAGTGCATTAAAGACAAGAATATGAGACTATTTTGTTGGAATCTTATGTTAGATCTTTACAAATCGTACCTGTTGCAGGTCATAAAAATGTAATTGCAGATGCGTTATCGTAGATTTAACTGATCGTATGGATGAGATTGGTATCTATTCAATGTTATATGTGGGAAGAAGTTAATATGAACTTAGATTAAAGTCATATGTATGTCATAACGTGGTTAAGGAATAGAAAAAAATGCCATCTTTTCATTATGATGGTTCACTTTTTTTCTTAAGGGGATAGATGTTATAAAGGTGGAGGTGTGTACTGTATCTATGAGAGGAAGCTACCAAGGACTGACTGAAAGCACAGAGTGCTGAACTAGGTGAAAATGTAACATTTGATTGAAACAAATAGCTAGAGTTGCATTGCCATGGAACAAAAACAAATGCAAATTTGGCCAATCAGTTTAAATTATGCCCCAGATCCAAAGTTCCAATTGAATTTGAATTTAGTGTTTTGATGACATCACATCAATGAAAATGATCCAATGTTTTGGGGTATAAAACTGGACATTTTGAACAGTTAGGGGGAGAACTGCCAATCACTAACAAGTACAGACTGCTAGCCAAATAACGCTCTGAAAGGTACGTTTCCATAAGGAAAATTGTGCAGCAGAACACCGAAGCAATGACAAAGGAAAATCGACTGAAGGAAATTGACAAAGCTGACTGGTTTTGAAACATTTTTTTTGTGAATCTTAATCAGGTCTTTTTTTATCAGACCAGTGGAGATAAAAGGTAGATTTAAGAAAAAGGAGCTGTAAATAGTGGTTTTAATGTTCTCTGCTGGACTTAAAGAATAAAATTGTTAATTTTTACTTTAAATAGTGAAATATAGGATAGTTCTTTGCCTCTAAATTTAATGGATTATGGGGTGAGGTGGGCTTCTCTGTGTTGGGTTTAAATTAGCAGAGGGGTTTACCTCATTGGAACACTTCCTCTGGCAGTATATTCCACATACTAACCATTGTGTTTTTTAAAAAAAGTTGCCCCTCTGCCCTTTTTGAATCTTTCTCCTCTCATCCCCTTATTTTGAACCTCCCCCTCCCCCCACCTTAGGGAAAAGAGTTTTTTTGTTTTTCACATTATCTGTGCCCTTCGTGATTTTATAAACCGATATAAGGTCACCCTTCAACCTGCTATGCTCCAATAAAAATCGTCCCAGCCCAAGTAACCTACCTTTACAACCCTCTGTTCATGACAACATTCTGGTGAATCTTTTCTGAACTCTCTCCAATTTAATAATATCCCTCCTATGATCAGGTGACCAAAACTGCAACAGTACTCCAGAAGGGGCCTCACCAATGCCTTGTACAACCTCCACATGATGTCCTAACTCCTGTGCACACAAGTCTGAGCAACAATGGCAAATGTACTAAACGCTGCCTTAATCACCCTGTCCACCTATGGTGCAAATTTCACAGAATTATGTTCTTGAACCCTGAGGTATCTTTGTTCTTAGAATATGACCCAGGGCTCCACCATTAACTGTATAAGTCCTGCCATAGTTTGTTTTGCCAAAATGCAATTCCTCTCATTTATCCACATTAAATTCTATCTGCTGCTCCTCAGTGCATTGACCAATTGATCAAGATCTCTTTGTAATAGTGCAGAAAGTTATCGTCTATCTACTGTACCCCACCAATTTTGGTCTTATCCACAAACTTACTAACCATGCTTCCTATATTGTCATCCAAATCATTTATGTAAATGAAAACCAAAAGAGGAATTAGTACATTTTTGAGTCATAGAATATAATCAATACCCAAGTTCACTTGCTGGTGCATTGAGTTCAATGCCCATGTCTTCCTGGTGTAAGATAGACATAGTATCTTGGTGTAATATTTTTCGTATGAAGACTTGCTTGGTCTTGAAAATGACTTGTCTTGCTAAACCGTATTTTGCTGTAGATTGCCAAAATGATCAAGTTTTGTCAGACGCTGAGAGTCATAGAGATGTACAGCACAGAAACCGACCTTTAAGTCAGCTTGTCCATGCTGACCAGATAGCCTAACCTAATGTAGTCCCATTTGTCAGCACTTGGCCCAAATCCCTCAACCCTTCCTATTCATCTACCCATCCAGATGCCTTTCAGATGCTGTAATTGTACCAGTCTCCATCATTTCTTCTGGCAGCTCATTCCATACACTCATCCAGGGAAAACAGCCCCAGCCTATTCAGCCTCTCCCTGTCAGGTTATCCCTGGACTAGATCGTTTCTATTTTTTTTAAGTATAATTGCTCATTTTTGGCACTTGCTGATTGTGGCTGTTCACACTGGATCTGGCTGAAGTGTAACAGTTGAACTTACAGAACATCTTCAGCTTTGTACTTTATAGGCTTTAACATTTAGAGGAATATCTTAGTCATTGTGTAGGTTGGCTAATCTGTTCAATATTTCCATTGAGATCATCCAGGTATCTGGTTAATATTTCACTTGAAAATAGCATCCTAGCAGATTATTGACAGCATCATGCCTAGTCTGTCCCAGCGCAATACGTGAGTCGTTTGAATATCAAAAACTGTAACAATACAGATGAACCTGGCACTGCTGCAGCATTGGTATTTACCAGGGAGATGATTTCGGGAAGATCAGATGAGCTGGTCTGTTGATACTGCTGTGATTCTGCCAGTGCACAGAACTGGAGACCTTGCTGGCCTTTTGCTGAAAGACAATCTCTTGTAGGCTGTTGTATGGCACACCACTTACTGAAGTACATGTCTTTCAGGATGCATAGTGGTAACAAATTGATACTAGCTCCTGTCTTGATTTATAAGCTTTTAGTGTGCTGTTCTGCCATTTTGGAACGCAGGATATTAATTTTGCAAATGCTTCTGATCACCTTGTACTGTTGACATGATATATGAGGGAAACTGTATTGAAGGTGTGATCATCTTATGACCTTTTCTTTTTGCTTGGTTGACTCTGAACCTCAATGAGTTTGCATTTGTGCTCCTTCATGATTCTTTTGCTGAAAATGTTGTAATGGTTCTGTTCGCCGAGCTGGGAATTTGTGTTGCAAACGTTTCGTCCCCTGTCTAGGTGACATCCTCAGTGCTTGGGAGCTTTCTGTGAAGCGCTTCTGTGATCTTTCCTCCGGCATTTGTAGTGGTTTGAATCTGCCACTTCCAGTTGTCAGTTCCAGCTGTCAGTTGCAGTGGTCGGTATATTGGGTCCAGATCGATGTGCTTATTGATTGAATCTGTGGGTGAGTGCCATGCCTCGAGGAATTCCCTGGCTGTTCTCTGTTTGGCTTGTCCGATAATAGTAGTGTTGTCCCAGTCGAACTCATGTTGCTTGTCATCTGCGTGTGTAGCTACTAAGGATAGCTGGTCGTGTCGTTTCGTGGCTAGTTGGTGTTCATGGATGCGGATCGTTAACTGTCTTCCTGTTTGTCCTATGTAATGTTTTGTACAGTCCTTGCATGGGATTTTGTACACTACATTGGTTTTGCTCATGTTGGGTATTGGGTCCTTTGTTCTGGTGAGTTGTTGTTTGTGAGTGATTGTTGGTTTGTGTGCTGTTATGAGTCCTAGTGGTCGCATAGTGTGGCTGTCAGTTCAGAAATGCTCTTGATGTATGGTAGTGTGGCTAGTCCTTTGGGTTGTGGCATGTCCTTGTTCCATTGTCTTTCCCTTAGGCATCTGTTGATGATGGACCTGTGTCTCACAGCACACTTCACATTCAACAACCAAATATCTGAACAAATCAACGGCATACCCATGGGCTCACCCATCTCTGGACTCAGCAGAAGCGGTAATGCAAAGATTAGAACAAACAGTCTTACTGCAAATTCAACCCAAACTCTGGGTCAGATATGTGGATGACACCTTTTGTAATCATTATAAACACAGAAATAGAGAACACACACCGGATAATCAATGCCACACTCACAGGAATCCGATTCACTAGAGAGGAAGAAAAGGACAACCAACTCCCATTCCTAGATGTGATGGTACAGAGAACACCGAATGGAGAATTCACCACAAAGGTATACAGGAAAGCCACGCAGACCAAGTCCTGAACTACGAAAGCACCACCCCCACAAACACAATAGAAGTTGCATCAAGACACTGTTCAAAAGGGCCACAACACACTGCAGCACACCGGAACTGCAAAAAAAGGAAGAAGAACACCTCTACCATGTATTCACCAAAAATGGATACCCGCGCAATTTCATCAACAGATGCCTAAGGGAAAGACACTGAACGAGGACATGCCACTACCCAAAGGACTAGCCACACTACCATACATCAAGAGCATTTCTGAACTGACAGCCAGACTACTGCGACTACTAGGACTCATAACAGCACATAAACCAACAGCCACTCAAACAACAACTCACCAGAACGAAGGACCCGATACCCAGCATGAGCAAAACCAATGTAGTGTACAAAATCCCATGCAAGGACTGCACAAAACACTAGATAGGACAAACAGGAAGACCGCTAACGATCCGCATCCATGAACACCAACTAACCACGAAACGACATGACCAGCTATCCTTAATAGCCACACGCAGATGACAAGCAACACGAATTCGACTGGGACAACACTACTATTATAGGACAAGCCAAACCGAGAACAGCCAGGGAATTCCTAGAGGCATGGCACTCATCCACAGGTTTAATCAATAAGCACATCGACCTGGACCCAATATACCGACCACTACAGCGGACAGCTGGAACTGACAACTGGAAGCGGCAGAGACAAACCGCTATAAATGCCGGAGGAAAGATCACAGAAGCGCTTCACAGGAGGCTCCCAAGCACTGAGGATGTCACCTAGACAGGGGGCGAAACGTCTGCAACACAAATTCCTGGCTCGGCGAACAGAACCACAACAACGAGCACCTGAGCTACAAATCTTCTCACAAATGTTGTAATGTTATCCCATCTTGTTGGTCACCTGTGTTTTGTTCTGGGTACATGTATAAGGAATGGGTGCTGCATGCCAAGAAAAGCTTGATAGCCTTAAGGTGAGTGTGACAAAACACATCTGTTAACACCGGTTTGGTGCATAGTGCTGACCATAATAATAGTATTGGGTTGACTTAAGGCATGTATTTATTGATCTCGCACAATGCTTTGTTATGGTGTCCATCCTCAATGGCTGAGCTATTTTTCAGAAGCTCTTTCCTAAAGCCTTTAGTTGGTGTGAAATGGTCAAGTTTATGACTAACTGCCAGTTCCTATTTTGGAGAAGTCACACTGGTGCCCTTTTGTAGAGTTTTCTGTCAAACTGGTCAATAACTGGGATATGCATGACTTGATGTGATTTTGACTCTGGTGGAGTCTGTTAACCTTGAAGTTAAATCTTGGCTTCGGCTAGTCTTAGAACTTGCCAGATCTTTGATCTTTCTGAATATCTCTAAACAGATGGAAAGTGTTAATTCAACAAAGCCCCTCCTTGCCAATGAAAAGAGAATTTTTTTAAAGCTCTTACCTTGGAATCATCTGTCACTTGATCTGTAAAATAGCATGTGTTGTTTGCGCAGTTATACTTCACTAAGGGGATGACTGGTTGCCCAATCTATACTGAAATGTTTATCTTCCATTTCTCTTAACAGGTCTTTGCTCATTTTTCGGAGTAGATTGCAGTGATGTTGGTTGAATTTTTTTGTGCTGCTGTTGCTTCAAGAATTGCTGGTTTGTAGTAGTGGGTTTTCACCAATAGATGCCAACCATGTCAAAAATAGCATAATGATGTCATGTGGGTCTTTATGTTCATGTTGATTTGGACAAACTAATGAGTAGAACTGACCTAAATCTGGACAAGCTGCCTTGATGATGTTGAAAACCGTCTTTCTTTCTGTTTTAAAAATATAATTTCTTTTTGGTTAGTTTTTGGAGCTGTTCCTTCAGGAATTTTTAACTACTTTGACTTTGATCAGATCAGTAGCCTCTGGTGTCTCATTTTTAAAGAGAGGCAGAGCATTTGCTGTGCTTCTGTATAGGTCTGTAACCTTCAAGTTTCATTATGTTTGTAAGTTCAGTTTTTTTTGTGTTAAGTAAAAATTTAACATTTCTTTGATTTAATCTGTCAGCTTGCTGGTCAAAACCATCTCTAAAGATGCGCGGCTTTTGTAGTCTCAAACTTGCTTGGTTGAAGGGTGAGAATCTGTCCCTTCGTCCAAACTCTCTGTTGTTCATAACTCTTGTCCAGTGGTCTTCAATGTAATTTTCCAAATACCAGCCACCAAAATGTAGCTATTTGCTAAGTAACCATTGCTTCAAACCGTGATGTAATGTCTTCCAAATGAGTGTTTTACATGATGTGACAATGCTTTTTATGATCTCCAGTAACATGAACTGGACATTCATGTCACAGCATTGAAGAACCAAACAGACATGTAGTTTTTGCTGACTATGGAGTACAAAAGTTTTACAGACACCATAGTCTCTGGGCGGACATGAAGCATTTTAGTTCCAGCAGAAGATTGCACTTCAAGTACTGTGTTATGCTCCAAGCAATCTTGTGGCAAATTAGCGTATGAGACTGTTGTGCCTTCAGGTTAGATTCTGTTATAGTGGTGATATTATCAGCATGTCTTTTAAAAGTTAAGTCACCACAGTCCCCCACCTCTAAACTTCTACTTTTTTTTGTCCAAGTTGTAGCAAAGCTGTCATGAAGTCAGGAAATGAGTGGCCAGAACAGAATCTGAACTTTGTGTCAGTGCTTCTTGAGAACATTCTTGACAACACCTTCAATTGGTAAATTGTTTTCATTGTTCATTTTGACCAAGTAAAGGTAAAGCTGCCGTCGTCCCAGAGGATCATAGGGCTCCTCCGTCATTTGAGGGAGAGAACTCACGGGTCACCAGACCTCTGGGAAAGGGGAGAGATTGAGGAAACAATTCTTACTGGTAGCTTCATCTGGTGTTAGAATTGCAAACCAGCCTCCGCCATCTGAGCTAACAAACTCCCTTTTTTTTTTGATTATGTTGCTCTTATTTTTAAAAGTATTGTTTCAATAGTAGTGGCCACTTCCCTTACCAAACATCTTGAGGACATGACCTTACTACTTCTGCGCACAGTTCTCCAGTTTAACCAATGTCCTATACAGTTGAAATATGAATTCACTGCTTCTGCATTTGAATCCACTTGTGATAGAGACGAACATTTTAAGTAGCCTCCCTAATAGCTTGCTGCACCTGCATGTTCGCCCTCGTTGACTTTTCGACAACACCTAGGTCCCTTTGTACATCTACACTTTGCTGTCTCTTGCCATGCTGCATTTGAAATAGTGCATTTGTTCTTCAGGGTATCCAAACAACATACAAACACTATACATAAAGGCAAACTACCTTGTTTTTTTCTGAAATGAGATTTAATCTTTGAGGATTGATGACATTGTTTGATGATAAATTCAAATTAATTGAAAGGGTTTGAATTGCCAGACTGGCTTTTAAGTCAGCTGTACATTCCACAGTACCATTATCTTGTGAAAGCTGAGTCATTATATTGAATTGTTAGTTCATTAGGAAGGATCAACAGGGTTTTTTTTGTAACATGAAAGGAAAATCCTTAATAAATCATTTGAAGTATCACTGAAAAGGGAGACATGCTGTCAAAGGTTTTGCCTTGCAGTCATTAGGACAGATGATAAAAGCATGTCAAATTTTTGAAGGGAACTAGCATTTGTACTGCATGAGAAACAAGATGCTGATTGAATATCAGGTGGGCTTTGGTTGAGGCATTCCAGCTGAGAATGCACCATGGAGCAGTTACCAAAAGCTGTTGTTTAAGTGCAGAAAAAGGCGAATCAACAATTAAAAACTTTTTGAAGTTTAGACACCAACAATGAGGAAAGTTTGGAATGTTGGACAGTATTGCAAATTTTTAGAAAATTGTTGCATTTAAGTGAACTTTTCCATTTGAAATGCAAGTCAATTAAAATATGAACAATTTAGGCTATGCAAGTTTTGAGTATGGCATTATTTATATTACACCATGCTTCTTGAGTTAATGTTTGTCATGGAGGACATGTGAAGCTGGAACTGAGACTCTGTAGGTCACACAGAGCTGCCTGCGTACATAAAATACATTTTTTCTTTACTCCTATTCAAATAGTTAATTTCATTCATAAAATATCTAAAGACTATATCAAATGTAGATGTAGAAAGCATAATCCTGAGTAATTTTAACTTTAAGTATTAACAACATTCCAGCAATAATGCTGAAGACGTGTACTCCCCAAGGCACCATGCCCAAAGCCAAGCTATTCTAGTATGGCTAAAGCATTGGCTCTACTGACAAGATGGAACATTGCCTAAGCAAAACCAGGACAAATCCAACCTAACCAATTACTGCCTTGTCAGCAAAGTGATGGAAGGGATCATTGACAGTGCAAATGAGCAATGCCTGCAAAGGAATTACTGCTTGCTAATGCCCAGTTTTGTTTGGTTCCACTGAAGTCCCTCAGCTTTTGGCCACAATACAGCCTTGATCCAAACATAAAGAGCTGAGCTCGAGTGAGGTGAGAGTTTCTGCCCTTTACATCACGTCACATTTGCCCAAGAATGCTATGTAGGAGCCAGTTGAACAGTTACGAGGTCAATTAATGGCGATAATCTCAGTATAACTACCTGAACCATGGGCAAATTGGCATAGGGTAAATCAAGTATAGGAGTTAAATGCATTGCTTAAAGTCAGATGTGAGAGGATGGATTTCAGTTCATGGGGCACTTGCACCAAGACTGGGATAGTAGGGAGCTGTTATAGTCAGCCAGTCTTCATTGAATCATGATGGGAGCAGTGTCCTGGTAAATCAAATAAGGAGGGTTGCACTAATTGTGGAGGAGTTTGGGGAGGCTTTGCGAGGAAGGAAATGTAGATTTGCAAATGAAAGGATAAGGCCGAATTAAAAGGCCAGGATTTTGAGGAATTGGGGGAAAAAAACGCAGCAAAAAGACACAAAAGGGAAATGAAAGATGATGAGGCAAAATTAGCAGTGCTTCACTTGAACGCATGTAGTATTTGGAATAAAATAAACTAAGGGCAAAAAAAGAGCACTTTTTTTGCATTATGGAGATGAGGAGATTAAAGCTGGGAACTGAATGTTAAGGTGAGGGTAAAGACAGGTAGGAGACAAAGGCTGGTGAGGTGGCTTTCTCATACAAGATGGATTTTGGACGTTTGCAAGAAATGTTCTTGGATGGCATGATGTGGAATCCATACAAGTGGAGTAAGAAATAACAAGGGGAAGAATACATTACTGAGAGAAGTCTATAAGTAGACGGTAAAGTTCCATAGTGATAGAGGATGACAGGGCTGCACTCTCGTTAGAGAGCATGAGAGAGATGGATGGCTGGTGCAGAGTTTAACGGGAGGGTCATCATGCCTCAGATGAGGGGGTGTGACATCAGTGGGTATGGGAATCGAACCCATTTTGGCGTCACACTACATTGCAAACCAGCTGCCGAGCTAACCGATCTCGCTTTACCTTAACTAAAGGACCCTAACAGTAGTAGTCCTGTAGGACAGGAAATAAATCAGAAGATAATTAAGGCATTTAAAAAAAAAGTACATTCATCATGGATGATTCTAATGTTTTTTTGTATGTTGGGAAATAAAATTATCAGATAGCTGAAAGGAAGAATTGAGTGCATCCTGGATAATTTTCTTGAACAAATATGCTATGGTTCCATCCACCACTCAGGCTATTTTGGGTCTTGTGATTTGTTTTGCAACAGGTTTAATACATGATCTGAGTAAAACATCTTATAGGCAACAGTGGTGATCATGTGGTTTGTGGGCGGCACGGTGGCACAGTGGTTAGTACTGCTGCCTCACAGCGCCAGAGAACCGGGTTCAATTCCCGCCTCAGGCGACTGACTGTGTGGAGTTTTGCACGTTCTCCCCGTGGCTGCGTGGGTTTCCTCCGGGTGCTCCGGTTTCCTCCCACAGTCCAAAGATGTGCAGGTCAGGTGAATTGGCCATGCTAAATTGCCCGTAGTATTAGGTAAGGGGTAGATGTAGGCGTATGGGTGGGTTGCGCTTCGGCGGGGCGGTGTGGAGTTGTTGGGCCGAAGGGCCTGTTTCCACACTGTAAGTAATCTAATCTAATCTAATCTAGAATTGAGCATTCAGTTTGAGTGAGAAACTTGAATTGGACACAACTTAGATTAGGGTACTTTCATGGTAATGAGGGGAGAGTGGGCTGGCATGGTCAAGGAAAGGAGTTTCACAGCAAAGATGGTTGAGGAACAATGGCAGATTTTTAAGAAAATAGCTCATGGGTCAAAGCAAAGATGTATCTCAGTGAGGAAGGAGGATTCTGGAAACGAGATAAACTGATCAGGGATGTTGTTAAAGTCAACAAAAGATGACCAAAACATCATAGTGAAGGAGAAAATAAACAGGGTAAAACTAGCAAATAATAGAAAAAAAATCGAAGAAAGTGCAATATAAAAATAGAAGGCTGGGGGCGGTCGTGGGGTGGAGGGGAGAGGTGTTGAGTAGGGGGATCTTGCTCAAATTACACAAGACCATGGGAAGACCACAGTTGTATACTGTGAACAGTTCTGGTGCCCTTATCTCAGGAAATATATTGGAGGCAGTCCAGTTAACTATGTTGATATGGGTATGGAGGGATTGTCTCATGAAGAGAGGTTGTTGGAATTTAGGAGAATGACAGGAGATATTGTTGTTCTTGGGGGACTTGACAGGGTGGATACAGAAAGGACGTTGTCCCTTTGTGTGAGTATCAAGGACCAGAGGGCATAATTCCAGAGCAAGGAAGTACTCATTTGAGGCAAAGATGAAGAGAAATTTCTTCAGAGGGTAATTCATGTGTGGAATTTACCCTTCTTGGAAAAGACAGGAAATTGGATTTGAGGATTATCAGATCAGCTGTAATCCCATTTGAATGGTGTATAGACTCCATGGGTCAAATGGCCAACTTCTGCACCAATGGCTGATGGAATTAAGGAACCCTAGCAAAACTTGGAGTCAGTAGGAAACTGACCACTGGTTGAAGTCCTACTTAGCAAATTGGAAGATGGTTATCATTGTCAGAGGTCAATTACCTCCACTCTCTGACATCTCTATATAGGAATCACTTAAATTAGTGTCCTCAGTTCAACCATTTTCAATTGCTTCATCAATGATCTTTCCTTCATTGTAAGGTCTGAAGTAGGAATGTTCACTGGTACCATTCATGACTGCTCAGATACTGAAGCAATCCACGTCTAAATGCAGCTACCTCTCCACAAAAAAATCTAGGTTTTTGGCTATTACGTGGCAAGCAACATTCATGTTATAGACATCAGGCTATGACAATTTCCAATAAGAATCTGACCATTGTCCCTTGATATTCAATGGCATTGTCATCCCATTGAATCCTCCATTATCAATATCCTGGGTGTTACCATTGACTAGAAACTGAGCTGGAGTAGCCTTATAAATACAGTGGTTGCAAAAGCAGGTCAGAAACTGGAAATTTGCATCATGTAATCCACCTTACTCCCCAGTGCCTGTTGACCTTCTACACTATCTGTCCGGAGTGTGGTGGATTAGCTTGTACATGCCTGGATGAAAGCAATTCTGGGAATGGTCAAATTTGGCACCATCCAGGGTGCAGTGATCCTCATACAGCAGCAGCAATGTGCACTATCTCCAAGATACACTGTGTAATAATTCACAAAAGTTTCTTTGACAGTATTTTACAAACCTATGACCCTGACTACCGAGAGTAATAGGGCAGCGAATAGAAGGAAATGCCTCTACCTGCAATCATCTTGACTTGGAACTATCGCTATTCCTTCATGCTGCTGGGTTAAAATCCTGAAACTCCCGAACAGCACTGTGGGAGTTAGTGCAGCTCAAGGTCTTGACCTGCAGGTCAAGAAGGTAGCTCACTTTCTCTTTTTCAGCAACAATTTATGGATGGGCGACAAATCCTGGCCTGGATAGTGATGCTCACATCCTAGAAGTAATAGTTGGAAAAAACAATTGGATAGGGTTGATATTTTGTGGAAACTCTGCAGATAATTATACAGGACAAAGTCTATTTTGAAACTAGTGTAAGCTGTTGTTACCTTGTGAGGAGAATATCATCAAATACAGTTTGTAACAGTTTAAAGTGATACTGTAGTTGAGAAAGTAATTGTAAGCTTTCATATTTGCATTTGTTGAATTCCTGGCATAAACAAAATGGTTATGATAGTGAAAAGTAGCCATGTGAATTCTGCTTCACCTATATTGTATCTTGATTCACTCTTACATGAGCTACATTTAACTTCCTATGGGAAATCTAGTCCTATAAAGTGATTTCTAAACCTTCATGGACCTGCATGGTTCTTTTCCCAGATTATAGCCTATTTCGTTGAGTATAAAGCAAATTAGATTATATTACAAGGATTCTCAGTCCTTTTGGCAACATTAGTTTACAGATTCTTCAATGTAAAGGAAACAAGTTACATTTTAATGCTTGCATTTATGTGGATGGTATACTTAAACATTAAAATAATACTTGGAGTAATTTAAAAAGCATGATAAGTCTAAAATAGTATCACTGATAGTATGCCTTCAACATAGGAAATACAAGTAACGTCAAAAATAGTAAAGCAACAGCTGCAGCAGTCCGTTTATGCAGCATCTCGATTGCATAAAATTTCAATTTGATTTTTACATGATTAAGAAGGATGAAATAAGCACCTACTTTAAAGAAAAGTTGCACTTAGAGAAGTGGATTTGTTATGAAGAGATATTCGATAGACTAGATTGGGGTTGCTTTCCTTAAAGAAGAGAGTGAAGGGGGTCATGATTGAGATCTCTCAAATTGAGAGACTTGGACAGTGTAGATGGGAAGAAGCCTTTTCTTGGGAGGAGGGATCAATAACTCTGATGCATTGATTTAAAGTAAGTGGAAGAAGTTTCAGAAAAGATACGAGGAAAATTGTTTTTCACCCAGAGGGTGTTAGGAATCTGAAACTCACTGCCTGTAAGGATGCTGTAGGCGGAAACCTTCAAAACATTTTGGTAATAGTTAGATGAATGCTTGCGATGCCAAGGTGCATAAGGCTATTGGCCAAATACTGGGAAATGGGAAAAGAACGCTGGTTGCTTTTGATCAGCTTTACCATCTCATTCAATGAGCTAAAGGGCCATTTTCAGTGACTCTGATGAAAAAATAGTCCTTTGTCGCATTCAATGTATGAAGCCTGCTATTTGCATGCTCATTGGCTAGCATGTGGTTTGAAATACCAGTAACAATTGAAACTGGGTTTTAGTTCTGGCTGAAGAGGACTTAGAATTTGCCTCAGCGCCCTGCCCCTGAGAGTGGAAGGCAATGGCAAACAACTGCGGATATAATAGTACCAAGGAAACAAGTTTGGATGAAGTAGCAGTTGACAGTGAGCCAAGGGCTTACTGTTGGGTGGGGCCTTACCATTTCACTATATTCTCAAAAGAAAGACTATTTTCTTTCACTATGTAGCAAATCTAAAATGGGAGTATATATCACGAAGAATTAAGTAGTAACGCTATCTTCCATTTATGTGGGCAGTATGAAGTAACTTAAAATTGTATGTAAAATTTGGAATCAGCCGACTGTGTTTTTACAGCTTTTTCAATGTCAAGGAATGGAAGTAAATATTGCGCGAGTAAAATGGGCTGCTGAATCCTGTTGCTGATGACGCATCATTGCACAAAGTCACGATCCATCTCTTTACCTCTAATTCATTTACTTTGTTCGTTTTTAATCTGAACAACAGGATTGCCCTTCATGGAGGTGAAACTGGCAGCTGCACACTACATGTTGAATTACATATGTTGTGCAATTTGGTGCCGACATTTTAAATGAAATTGGTTGGCTGAGGTTGTGAATCTCTCCAGTATGCTCAAGAATTGTAAAAAAAAATTGTTGAGCGGTCAATTGAGGAGCTAATCCCACCTCGGGATTTTTTCAAAATCTCCAAAATCCTAATGCTATAATACCAAAAAAGTTTGCTATGTAATTATTTGTCTGTTGAACAGAAGTTCATAACACTGGACTGAAACAGCTGCTTCTATAAGTAGTTTTAATT
The DNA here is from genome assembly GCF_047496795.1 of Chiloscyllium punctatum. Taxonomy (NCBI): domain Eukaryota; kingdom Metazoa; phylum Chordata; class Chondrichthyes; order Orectolobiformes; family Hemiscylliidae; genus Chiloscyllium; species Chiloscyllium punctatum. The sequence goes on from NC_092770.1 coordinate 35,768,636, forward strand.
TCATGAGTATGCCATCATCATTTGTGTGCACTTGTGGTATTCAGAACATTACGGTATGCACTGTAGACTCATTCCTATCCTGACCAAACTCTCTCTCATTCTTGTCCACCAGCATATTGAAGCAAGATCCCAAACCTTTTTTAAATTCCTTTTTGTTTGGTGGTGATAGCGTTGTTTCAATGGTAACACTCTTGCTTTGGTTTAGCTGTATTCTAGAGATTCTCAGGTTGACATTTGATTGCAGTATTGCCAGATGTGTTAAATTTTAGATGAGATGTTAAATGGAAGTCCCTTTTGCTCATGGATAAATGTAAAGCACAATAGTCCCTTCTCAAGAAGAGGAGTTCTCCCACTGTTCCGTTGAATCAAAACTAGAAGGGATATGGGGCAGCAGGAGGCTATTCAGCAAGGCCTGTTCCATCATTCAACACAAACATTGCTTATCATTTAATGCTTTTTTTTCCCCCCTCTCAGTATCCACTTTATCCTTCACATCGCTGATGCTTAGAAATCTCTATTTTAAATATACTTGAAGACTGATTTTCCACAGTCTTCTGGGATGGAAGATTCTCAAGATTCACAACTCTTTGAGTAAGACCTTACTTGGAGTATTATATCCCCTGGATTCTGGAATCCCCAACCAAGGGAAGCCTCTTACTTGCATCTACCCTATCTATCTCATCTAGTATTTAGGTTTCAATGAGTTCACCTCTCATTCTTTGAAATTCTCGTGAATACAAGCTCAGATTTGCCAAGCCCTGTCTTCACAGGGTGGTCCCACCATCTTGGGAACAAGTCTGGTGAACCTTGGCTGCAGTCTCCTTGTGGCATTAATATCCGTCCTAAGGCAAAAGACCAAAACTGCTGACCGTACACAAGTGTTTTTTTTAAACTGCTGTTCTACGCAATTTGGAACAAAACTTGACTAACCTTGTGTTCAAATCCTCTGAAAAATGTTAACATACCATGAGCCAACCTAATTGCTTGCTGAACCTGAATGTTAGCCTTCAGTGACTGAGTGAATATCTGGCCTTTAATACTTACTAATCTCTTACCATTTAAGAAATACTAGGCACAACTATTCACTTTGCCAAGGGCACTACCGTACATTTTTCTATATTGTATTCCACCTGCCACGTTCTTGCCCACTGAGACTGTCCGAATCCTCTTGAAACCACTCTGCGCCTTCCTCACTGCCTGGAATGCGCTGCCAGTGGAAGTGATGGCAGCAGATACATTAATGGCATTAAAGAGACCACTTGACAGATATGAATAGGCAGGTAATAGATATGGACTGCAAAGAGGAAAAAGGATTTTTAGTTCAGAAAGACATGTCGACGTAGGCTTGGTGGGCTGAAGGGCCTGTTCCTATGCTGTACTGTTCATTGTTCTTTGTTCTTCTGTTATTATCCTTCAGTTCCAGAAATGTCACTAACCCAACCTCCTTGCGAATGTTAATTTCCTTCAATTGTTAATTTTTCCTGACCCTTTGGATCACTAGTTCTGGGAGGTTTCTTGTATCTCTGTCAGTGAAGGCAGACGTAGAGGAATAATTTCCCTTTTCAGTTATTTCTTCCTTCCCCAATATGAACTCTCCTGACTGCCTATCATAGACTGATTTGTCTTAGTCAAATGGTTCCTTTTTACGTATTTGAAGGACTCATTACAGTCCATTTTTATTTCTTGCCATTTTATATTCATTCTGTTCTGTTTCAGTTTCTGGGTCCACCTTTGCTGTCTTCTAAAATATTGTGGATAACAAGTGGAGTGGAAAAAGTCCAGCAGGTTACCCAGCATCAGAGGAGGGGAGTCAACATTTCAAGTTCCGACCTTAAACTTGACTCCCTACAGCCCTCATCCTATGCACCTGCTGTGCATTTTCCAGCTCCACTCTTATTCACTCTGATCTTCAGCATCTGCAGTCCTCACTATCTCCCAGTCTTCTAAAACATTGCCAAGTAATGTACTTTATTCCATTTGGATGGTTATACATTAACTACTGTATTTCCCAACATCAGTGACAAATTGCGTTAGTACTGAATCGATTGAAATACTTGAGGATATGCTGTAATTGTGAAAGATGCCGTATAAATGCAAATTCTTTATTGTGTTTGTCATTTTCTCCATTTGTGCATCTCTCATCCTGTTTCTTTTTCTGTAAATAAATCCCTGTTCTTTTGTTTCATCAGTTGCTTTATCCCTCCTTCAGCAATAGTCTTTCAAAAGTTATTTCTCTTGCCACTTCCTTCTTTACATTCAAACATTTACTTTAAAAACGGTGTGGCTTTCAACTGTCCTGTGGCACAGTTCATTACCCTCTGTTCTCCTTCTCAAATCTTAGAACCGTAGAAAGGTGCTCATTTTTTCATCTTGGCTATCTCTGTGGAAACTAAGGAAATACTAATTGTTGTCCACGCAAATACCTTGTATGAAAGTTTAAATATAAACCATGAAATTGAAGCTATTGCAGAAAAAAAACTTTTGTTTATGTAAAGATATTTGTAAATCCAGCTGTTTCAAAAAGGCTTCACAGCCAGTTAAATACTTTCTGAAGCACCAGTCATATTTTATAAGAAATTGAACACAATTTGTGCAAGGTCCCAGGAATACCCATGCTGATTTTCATATTTTAGTCAGCATATTTTAGCATCCTGGTTGAGGGATACAAGATCTTTTCTGTCCACCTGAGGGACCTTTAGTTTAATGTCATTACCTGAAAGATGTCAACAGCACTATCTCCACTGTTTCAGTGTAGGGTCAAACTTCTTACACTCTCATTTTCTGTGTGACTTGGAAGTGAATGTACCAACTGCTTCATGACTGACCTCTTTGCCACAAGAATGCCAATTCCAATGTTGCAATTTATGTATGAGTGTGAGCTTTCTGAAAAGTTTACAGGGAAGGTATCTGCTACTCGGATCCCCATTAAGCTATAAACACACCACAGTACAGCCATTTCTAACAACCTGAAAATAAAACTGCCTTTCAGTTTACTCCATGGGATAATGGAATTCATTCAAATGTCTCCTCCGTTTGGTTCTCAATCTTTAGTTCTTTTCATCTTTACAAATTTCTGCATGTCGCAATTGCCTTTTTACTATTCGAGGCTGCCTCGAATTTGGTTTCGCAAAATTGAGAAGGTAGATTAGATGAAAATCCTCAAAATGACATACTTAACATGCTGTATAAAAGCTTTGCTAAATCCTTGATCTTTAAATGGTTTCAAATGCAATGCACTGTTTTTGGCATTCATCTGAATTCCACTATTCACAATAACTGTCACCTTGGTTATTTTTACAAATAAGATTCCTGAATGTGAGAGGAAATGAGTACTTGAGATTTCAGAATTAATTTACTGCTATTTAACACAGGTTTTCTGAAGTATATTGATTTGTAGGTTTTTAATTTTGCATGTTTTAAACCAAACAAATTTCTACCAAATTATTTCAGAAACTCTTGTCAATAGATTATATTATCCAGATGCATTTCACATGTAGTTCAACATATGGGAACTCAGGAGCTGCATATTAATGTCATTTGAAAGATTGGCATCACTTAACTGTATTTGCAATTGACATTGGTTCCAATGTTGTTACCTTCAGGAATGTTGAAAGACAAATATGAAGGGATAATAGTAGATCAGATATTCGGCAGCAAACACTGAATTCCAAGGCCACAGAAACACAGAACAATAAGTATCTAACTAAGTCCAATGAAATAAAATGAGCATGCTAGCTCCAATTAAGAGGCTCCTTTCTACTGTACCAACAACTTTCTCCAAATGTCCTGTGATCAGCCGTTTACACTGAATCTCAATTGAAGAATTATTTTGTTTAAATTGCATCACAATAGTTATCAGATTTCTCTGTCTTTTGCTTTAGCAATTATAGTTATAAGTCTTTTAGTCACACAAGGTCTTGGTACAACCATGTCTGGACTTTTGCATGCAATTTTGTTCTTCCTACATAAGAGGATATATTTGCCATAGGGTGGGGTTTGACTAGGCTAATACCTGGAATGGACTGCCCTGTGAAATGAGAGAGATTCAACTGGGCCTGTATTCACTGAAGTGTAGAAGGATGAGGGGTCTGAATGAAACACACAAAATTATGACAGGGCTGGACAGACTAGGCGCAAAGAAGCGGGGTGGCACAGTGGCTAGCACTACTGCCTCACAGTGCCAGAGACCCAGGTTCAATTCCCGCCTCAGTTGACTGTGTGGAGTTTGCACATTCTCCCCGTGTCTGTGTGAGTTTCCTCCGGGTGCTCCGGTTTCCTCCCACAGTCCAAAAATGTGCAGGTTAGGTGAATTGGCCATGCTAATTTGCCTGTAGTGTTAGGTGAAGGGGGAAATGTAGAGGAATGGGTCTGGGTGGGTTGCGCTTCAGAGGGTCGGTGTGGATTTGTTGGGCCGAAGGGCCTGTTTCCACACTAAGTAATCTAATCTAAAGATGTTGTTCCTGGTTGGGGAGTCTGGAACCAGCGGTCTCAGTCTCAGGATATAGGGTAAGCTATTTAGGACTGAGGTGGAGAAACATTTATTCACTATAACGTTAGTGAACCTAAGCTTATAAGGATTATGGGGATAGACTGAGAAGACAGTTGAGGTGGAAGATACGCAAGGATCATCTTGAATGACCGAGCAGGCTCAAAGGACCAAATAGCTGACTGCTGTCTCCTAGTTTCTCTGTTTCTAATTCTTCCTTCTGCCATTTGAGCTATTTCTCAGTTATTATTCTGAGGTTATGAAAATTTAAGGTGAGGCCTTAACCAGATTTCTGGAAGTAGCACATCTACAGCATAGAAATTCCGCTATTTGTATGTTGCAGTGTTGGAACTCTCTGACAACAGTCCCAATATGACAACATAATTAGATATTGTTGGATACTACCCTGTCATCCAAAATAGTATGCTAACTAAAACAATTTTGAAAAACTCAAATGAGTAGCTTAAAAAGCTATGTACATAAATATAGCTGGAAAACATGGAATTTTATATCATGGTGAATCTGATAATACTAATTATTTTTCTCTGTAGCAGTCTTAAACTGGCATGTTTCAAATCCTTTTAGTCATATTGGCACCTGACTCATATCCATTCTGTAGCATTCCAATTACTACTATTCTATTGGTTACAGCTGCACAAATATAACCTACTTGCCAAGTTTGCAAGTTTTAAGCCTCAGAATTGCATTATCAATGATCAGCATTTCTTTCAGAGTGTCTCTTGCTGGAGTGAGAGAAAATGAATATTTAGATGCTCCAGTTGCGTTTCCAGCCTGGAGTAACGGAAAAGCTTGTGAAAGTGCACATTCTCACACTGGCAATGATACTGCAGGGATTTTGCTTTAGGAAAGCTGTTGTTAGTAGTGGTCTAATGTGAATTATTATAGTGGCGTGCACTGTTAATAACACTAATGTCGTACTCTGATATGCACAATTTAACCTTGCTCAAACTAACCTAGTTTTTGTGAAATGGTATTGCTAGTTAGGTACTTTGTCATTTTTAATGTGATACTCAGTCTTCAATTTCCTTAAACCTTTGAATAGTTTTGAAAATACTTGAAATTGTTGTGCTGTAGTCGTTCTCGAAGAAACCTAGTAAATGCATGCATATATGTTTAATAATAATGTGATATTCTGATTCCTCAGTATAAATATAGTATTTTACTGAACATTCATTCTCTGTGACTAAGCTTCATATTATTTTACTCATGCATCTGAAGATCTATGCTTCCTAGACGTAGGAATTTTATGTTGGCTGGTCAGACAATCATAGACTTCAACCCATAGTGAGCTGTCAACCAGCATTGAAATGGCTGGTTCTGTGTTACATTAAAATTGTGCTTCTGCCTACTTTTGAAGTTGATGATCCAGAATCTGTGTCAACTCTCTGACCTCACCTGTGAATGTTGGAGGAACAGCACTTCTTCCTCCACCTAGGTACTTTGCAGCCCTGAGGATTCAACATTAAATTTAACAGACTGAGTTTGATTTTTCTCCGTGTTCATTAACCACTTGTATGGGTTGCTGCCAGCACAACCAACCCACCTACAACTACTCTCACTTGCTGTTAGCGCCCATTCATAATTTATATCTCTCCTGGTTTATCAGCAATCTTTGTCTGCTTTTCCCTCTTCTCCGCCACCCCCCACCTCCCCTTCTTCCCCTCCCTCTCTCCCTGATGTTTCCTTGTGGTCTCAGTGATAGTGTGTCGTGAATTGTTTCATTGTTAAATCCTCCTAGCATTGACGAAAGTCTGATAACCTCTCACACCAACTGCTTTATGGTTTCTAAGTAATTTATCCTTCAAAGCTGCAAACCTGCAACATCCTGCTAGTCGATACTTATCGGGCAAAAGGGCTTGTATCGATTATCCAGGTATGCTGACTTGTCAATTAAATCTGGTCTGTTCTGTCACCAAGTTTCTTTTGGGGCTAAAGTATGTATTGAATGCTTTGATAAATGCATCATACTCCATAGTCCTTAGCAGAACATCATTTGTTATAATTATTGGACCTACAGCATTAAAATGTGCTGACTTGTTGACCTTGCTCTTCCATGTGTCAACTGAAGCTGTTTCATGGTGCTGAAATTAGAGCAGTTTCCTCTTGTGGCCTCATTCTGTGCCTTCCAGAGTTGTCATCCCTATAGACCATCGTGCCTAGATGAGTGTTTCGATTTTTCCTTCTTCCTGATGAGGTGTTCCGAATCTGTGAATTTTTTTTTCAGCTCATGGTTCAACTCCGAAATCTTTCAAGATTCTCACTCAGTGACCATTTGTGCTCTGTGGTCCTGTCTTTTCCCCCGCCTGAGTCTTCCTCTTTTCCAGAATTTGATTGCCTTGAAGTCTCCTTTGTCTTGGCCTGCCATTGTTAATGTGTCCCTCGGATTCTGTTTTAATTTCATTTTAATTCCTGTTTCTGGAGTTTTTTCCTTTGCCACAATACTTTTTATTGTGCTTTACCTACTGCTGCTACCTGATTGGGCTTGCAATGCAGAATGATGCCAATGACGTGGGTTCAATTTCCGTACTGGCTGAAGTTACTGTGAAGGGTTTTCCTTCTTGTTCCTCCCTCCTCATCTGAGATATTGTGACCCTCTGGTCTCATTCTGTGGTTTGGTTGGACTATGACATCTTTAACTTTACTGCCAACTGCATATGGAGATAACAGTCTGGAATGTCTCAAGCTGGGAGTGTCTGTGTATACTCTGTCCTGAAACCTCTGAGTAAGGACCTTCAACTCCCCCATATACCACAATATTCCTTTATTTACATTTGTATATGGTAGGCTATTATAGTGCTGTAGTGTAGTGTATGAGATCTCTCTTCACAAGCTTCCTGCAGACTGGTGTCCCCTCTGTCACTGATGTCAGTCATATGATCAATGACATTATGATTTAAATAAATCTCAATGTACCATAATGCTCATTTGTTCCTAGTTGTAAACTGTAAACATAAGGGTTCCAACCGTTTCCACTTTTAATGGGTGATAAAGCATTCACATCAGTCTTTCTATTTGAAAATAAATTAGTCAATTCATGCCAGGTATTAGATGATGGAAAAGTGCCTTTTGTATTAAGCAGAAGTTCTCTTTTACCTCTTCTGCTCAAACACTTGCACCTCGTGGCCAGAGGAATCTCTGTCATCGGTGATGCTCTCTGCAGTTTTCTTGCACCGAGTCAGCAGCTTTCCATCTGCCATGATGCAGCCAATGGAGAGCACTTTGCATAAGAGTAACAGGCTTACATGTATCTAGTGTTTTTTAGTTGCCAGATACAGCACTTTACAAGCAATGCACTAGGTCTGAAGTGCAGACACTATTCTAATTTAAGATCCTGACAGGTACAAAGCAAACTCCTTACAAAATGCAATGGAATAACAACCAAATAACTTATGAAGTTGACTTGAGAGATAACTATGAGCCAGGCCATGTAGGGTATTTCTCCAGCTCTTCCTTGAAATAGTATCATAACACTTTACATTCACCAGTACTGACAGTCAGGGCATTGGTTTATTGCCTTTGTTGAAAAGACACCTCTGGCAGTGAAGAATACTGTCAGTATTGTACTCGAGTGTTGGTCTTAATTTTTGTGCTCAATTCTATTTTGGATCTTGAACCCAATGCCCTGTGGCTCATGACTGTTGCCAACTGTGTCAGAGCCAGGATGTGCAAGATAAAACTATCCATCGTGTGTTAAGGAAGCACAGAAACATGATCAGTTGATTTTGGATTAGATTTGTTTCCTCAGTGTGGAAACAGGCCCTTCGGCCCAACAAGTCCACACCGACCCTCCAAAGAGTAGCCCGCCCAGACCAACTTCCCCAAGACTAATGCACCTCACACTATAGGCAATTTAGCATGGCTAACTCACCTGACCTGCACATCTTTTGGATTGTCAGAGGAAACCACAGCACCTGGCAAAACCCATGCGGACACAGGAGAATGTGCAAACTTCACACAGCCAGTTGGCCAAGGCTGGAATCTAACTTGGGTCCCTGGCATTGTGAGACAGCAGTGCTAACCACTGAGCCACCATGCCGCCCCATCCATTTTATCCTTTCGATTGTACAAAGATGTTTGAATGTTTTCATTGCCTTCCACTGGACATGGGGATGTACCTGCATCCAGCTCTTTCCTCCCAGAACAGTGTACAAGAAACAACTGGGTCCTACCAACTTTGGGCGGCACGGTGGCACAGTGGTTAGCGCTGCTGCCTCACAGCGCCAGAGACCAGGGTTCAATTCCCAACTCAGGCGACTGACTGTGTGGAGTTTGCACATTCTCCCCGTGTCTGCGTGGGTTTCCTCCGGGTGCTCCGGTTTCCTCCCACAGTCCAAAGATGTGCAGGTCAGGTGAATTGGCCATGCTAAATTGCCCATCATGTTAGATAAAAAGGGGTGAAAGGGGTATTGGGGGGGGGGGTTGCGCTTCGGCGGATCAGTGTGGACTTGTTGGGCCAAAGGGCCTGTTTCCACACTGTAAGTAATCTAATCTAATCTAATCTAATCTAAATTATGCCAAGAGCCCCAAATTGAGTAACACTGGCACCAAGTTTGTACATTGTTCTCAAGTTTATACCAACCAGCTGCTAATTATCATGGCAGACTATTTATGCTAACATTAGTCATCTTTGTGAATTGGACTGTTTAAAAAAAACATTCCTTTGAAACATTTGACTTAAAAGTTGCATGAATAATTATCAGTTTATTAATTGACCTATTGAACAGCACCCATAATGTATGTTAAAGTCAACTATTGCCGTAGTGTAGGTTTGTAATCTTTAATTATATGATTCTTGGAGCTGGTAAGTATTTCTGATCATGCAGGTAATGAATTTGGAACAGAAGTCACCCATTCGCCCCCTCAAGCCTGCTTGACCATTCGCTGAGATCATGGCCGATCTGAATACTCGATATTGTTGTTCAAGGACTCTGTTTCCACTGCCTTCTGTGGAAGGGAGTTCCACAGACCCGTGGTCTTCTGTGAGAAATAATTCCTCCTCATCTCCATCTTACTTTGTAACAGTGACCCCCTCATTCTAGATTTGTTCCTGGAAAGAAGGGCTTATGCCCGAAACATCGACTCTCCTGCTTCTTGGATGCTGCCTGACCTGCTGCGCTTTTCCAGCAACACATTTTTCAGCTCTGATCTCCAGCATCTGCAGTCCTCACTTTCTCCCTCCTGGAAAGAAGTATCCTTGTTGCATGCACCCTATCTCTCTCCTTCGGCATCTTTTGGTTTCAATCAAATCATCTCTTACTATTTTTAATTCCGTCGGATACAAGCCTAGCCTATAGATATACCTTCGGTGTCATTTTCTGTCATCATCATGGATTATAGTTTTTTTTTAAAAAGTTGAGTATAACCTGACAGACTAAAGAACACTATTTTTAACCAAAATAAGTCTCTCAAATTTTCAGCCACCTTGGACAGATGTACCAAATGGGTGATCCATCTTGACCTGTTCAAAGTGTACCCACCAATAAGGATGCTAAAATCCAACAAATTAAGTTCCCTCCATGTGACAGCAAGAATTGGCTGAAGGGGCTGGATACAACAAGGTTTCTGAGCCCTGGCAATATCCAGCTGTAGTAATGGAGACTTGGGTTCCAGAACTAGTCATGCCCTCAAACAGCCAGCTTCACTATAGCTACAACACTGGCATTTACCTAACAATACGAAAAATTGTACAGGTACACAATCTCTGTGAAAATCAGGATGAATCCAGTTCAGCCAATTATGTCCTGTCAGACTGCTCTGAATCATCAATTAAGTGTTTGGTAATGTTATTGACAATGCTATTTAGTATCATGTATTGACAGGTTGTTATGCTAAGGTTCTGCCAGAGACACTGTTTTGTCCATTTTGTTGACCATTGACAAATGAATTAGAGAGTTGAGTGACTGCCCTTAACATCTTGATTAGATTTTCAACAACTGCGGCATCAAGGAAGCTTAACAGGCCTAGCCAATGGGAATTGGGGGAAGCTGGTTGGTCTCATTCCTAAGACCACACACTGGTTGTGATTATTGCAGGGCAATTAACTGCTTCAGTAATGACTGTACTTCTCTCATCTGATTAGTAATGTTGATCATAATTCCTCAGATAATGCACATGGACACAGGCAGCTTCATTAAAATCCAGGCAACATTCAGACTTTCACTAATAAATGGCAAGTAACAATTGTGGCGCACAAATCCAAGGCATTGACCATTTCCAGTGAGAGATCAACCATCTCAAATACCATTCTGCTTAATGGCATTACCATTACTGAAACCCCCAACATCAGTATCGTGAGGATTACCACTGACCACACATGAAACTGAAACAAAGGTATTGCAAAATGTGATTATAAGAGCAGTTTTAAAAATTCATTCATCAAATGCGGGAGTTGCTGGCTAGGTTAGCATTTATTATCCTTTCCTAATTGCCCAGAGGGCAGTTGAGAGTCAATTACATAGTTAACAATGGCAGTTTCCTTCTCTTTAGGGCATTAGTGAACCATATGGGCTTTTCCCTGATGATCAACAATTGATTTATGGTTTTCATTTTACTCCTAATTCCAGATTTTTTTAATTGAATTGAAATTCCACTATCTGCCATGGTGCGATTCGAACCGCGGTTTGGACCCAGAACATTACCTGGGTCTCTTGATCAATTGCGCCGTGATAATACCACTAGGCCATGGCCTCTTTGGCTCAAAGGCTAAGAATAAGGCAAGTAACTGACCTCCTTACACTTCAGTGTCTGCCCACTACCAACAAGGCACAAGTCAGGAGTGTGAGGGAATACTTTCCATTTGACTGGATGAGTGTAGCTCCAGCAACACTTTTTAAAAAAAAAACTCAATACCACCCAGGACAAAGCAGCTCGATTTAGTGGCACCATGTTCCCTACATCACTAGTACATGATGGTTGTAGTTTGCATCATTTAGAAGATGCACTGCAGTGACTAACCATGTTAGCTCAAGAGCACCTTTGAGACCTGTAAGTTTGAGTACTTGGGAGAACAAGGACAGCAGATATATGGGAATACCACCATCTGCAAGTTCCCTTTGAATTGATATGCCATCTTGGAATAGAATCGAAATACTGTAATTATTTCTAAATTATCACTCGGTAGGAATCCTAGAACACCCTCACTAATTGCACTGTTGGTGTGGCCATACCTCACAGATGGTAATGGTTCCTGCTGGTGGCTCCCCACCATGTGTTGAGGTGTAATTAGGGATAGACAATAAATGCTAGCCTTGATGTGTTCATTCTGAAATTTGAAGGAAAAAAATGGCTTGCCCACTTATTGTTAAACAGTCCAAATCATGGACTATTTTCTTAGGCCCGCTTCTATTTAGTTGCTTTGTGATAATCTTCAACTGTACAGGATTGAACATGGTTGAAGTATTTCAAGAATTGTTTTTTTAAAAAACTAAAAAAAAACAATATGAACAGCACCACTATGAAACACAACTGTTAGTTAAGAGTTTAGTAGCTCATGGGGGCTATTAGTGTACCTCATCTTGTGTCTCCTAGTCCATCACATACCTTTTTCCTACTACATTTCTTCTAAGGAAAATAACTTCTCCTCTGGGACACAGTGTGATACTAACTTGTGTGTTGCTGAGTCAATGCCAATCAATGATCAAATACCAGACATCAATGAAGGCTTCAGTGTCCAAGTAATAATAACTTCATGCAATAAAATTATTACATAAATGAGAAATGTCCCAGTGTGATCCGTAAACTCAAGCTGACATTAGGGCCAAAGACTAACAGATGTATATTTTGAGAAGCAACTTAAGCAATGAGAGATGTCAAGAGGCTTAATGAAAGATTTCTAGCCTGTGAAGACTAGAGGTATATGATTCTATGAGGACCTGAAAGCATGCTGCCAATATTGAATTGATTTTTAAATTAGGAATACCTAAGAAGTCAGAGTTGGAGGAGCATGAATGTCTTGAGGGCCTCTAGAGCTGGAGGAGACGAAAGATATGAGGGTGTAGAGGGTGTTGAAGATAAGGGTATGTATTATAAAACTGAGTTTGTTGCTGGACAGTGACCCAATGTACATCAAGCTGCTGGGTGAACAGGACCTGGTATGATTTATGAAGTGGATAGGAAAGTATTGGATGAGTACAGCTTTAAGTAGGATGTAAGATGGGAAGCTGGCCAGAAGATCTTTGGAAACATCAAATCTCAAGATAATTGGTTTCAGAAGCAGATGAGCTGAAATAGAATCAGAGTTGAAAAGTTTAGAAGTGAAAGACCATCTTCATAATGGAGTACATATGAGGACAAACACAGCACCAAAGTTGTGAATCATCTAACTCAGTGTTTCAGATGGTAGCCAGGGAGAGATTAAATTGATTGCTGGGGAAAAGAAATTGTCACAGGGAACAAAGAATGGCTTTAGCGTTCCCAAGTGTTAAATTGGAAGAAATGTAAGAAATATTCATCAAAATGTAAGTTGGACAAATAGTGTGGCAAGCAGGAATGTGAAGAGAGTGGTTGGTGTGGGAGAATGTTGTATGATCAATGTACACATGGAGCCAGACATTATATTTTTGGATGCTGTTTGCAAGAGATATTCCAGAAGTTTTAAAAATAAAGGGGACATAAGATTGCTTTGGCAAATAGGGTTAAGGACAATCCAAAAACATTTTTTTAATACAGTAAGGAGAAAGGGGTAACTAGGGAGAGAATAGTGCCTCTTCCGCGCCCCCCACCCCTCACATCTGAAGATCAGCAAAGTAGCCTGTGTATGGAACCACATGAGACAGGGAAGATACTAAATGTGTATTTCTCTGTGGAGAAGATACGAAAGATATAGAATATAGGGAAATAGATGGTGACATCTTGAAAAATCTGCTGGTGCTGGATATCTTAACACAAAAGTGGATACATCACCAGCACCTGATCACGTATATCCTGGATGTCTGTGGAAAGCTTGGGAAGTGATTGCTGGGCCCCTTGCTGAGATGTTTGTATAATCGATAGTCACAGGTGAGGTGCCAAAAGACTGAAGGTTGCCTCATGTGGAGCCACTATTTAAGAAGGGTGGTAAGGAAAAGCCAGGGAACTATAGACCGGTGAGCCTGATGTTGGTGGTGGGCAAGTTGTTGGAGGGAATCCTAAGGGACAGGATGTACATGTATTTGGAAAGGCAAGAGCTGATTAGGGATAGTCAACATGGCTGTGTGTGTGTGGGAAATCATGTCTCACAAACTTGATGGAGTTTTTTGAAGAAGTAACAAAGAGGATTGATGAGGGCAGAACAGTGGACATGATCTGTATGGACTTCAGTAAAGTGGTCAACAACGTTCATCATGGTAGTCTGGTTGGCAAGGTTAGATCTCGTGGAATACAGGGACAACTTGCCATTTGGATACAGGCTTGAGGGTAGAGGACAAAGGATGGTGGTGGAGGGTTGCCTTTCAGACTGGAGGCTTGTGACCAGTGATGTGCCGCAAGGATCGGTACTGGGTCCACTGCTTTTCGTTATTTATATAAATGATTTGGATATGAACATAGGAGGTATAGCTAGTAAGCTTGCAGCTGACACAAAAATTGGAGGTGTGGTGGACAGTGAAGACGGTGACCTCTGAGTACAACAAGATCTTAACCTGATGGGCCAATGGGCCGAGGAGTGGCTGATGGAGTTTAATTTAGACAAATATGAGATGTTGTGTTTTGGAAAGGCAAATAAGAACAGGACTTATACACTGACTGGCAAGGTCCTGGGGAGTGTTGCTGAACAGAGAAACCTTGGAATGCAGGTTCATAGCTCCTTGAAAGTGGAATTGCAGGTAGATAGAATAGTAAAGTAGGCATTTGGTACACTTGTTTGGTCAGAGCATTGAGTATAGAAGTTTGGAGGTCATGTTGCAGGACATTGGTTAGGCTACTTTTGGAATACTGCTTGCAATTCTGGCCTCTTTCCTATCAGAAGGATGTTGTGAAACTTGAAAGAGTTCAGAAAACACTTACAAAGATGTTGCTAGGATCGGAGAATTTAAGATATAGGGAGAGGCTGAATAGGCTGGGGTTGTTTTCCCTGGAGTGTCAGAGGCTGAAGGGTGACCTTAGAGGTTTATAAAACCATGAGGGGCATGGATAGGCAAAGTGTTTTCCCTGGGGTGGGGGAGTCCAGAACTAGAGGGCAAGGGTTGAGGGTGGAAGGGGAAAACTGAGACACCGAAGGAGCAACTTTATAACGTATTGTGTATGGAATGATCTGCGAGAGGAAGTGGTGAGGGCTGGTACAGTTACAACATTTAAAAAGCATTTGGATTGGTATATGAATTGGAAGGGCTGAGAGGGACACGGGCCAAGTACTGGCAAATGGGACTAGATTAGATTAGGATATCTGGTTGCCATGGATGAGTTGGACTGAAAGGTCTGTTTCTGTGCTGTATATCTCTGCACATCTGATTTCAAAATCTGCTCTAAAATGCCCTCTGCAGCGTATTTTCTTTTCCGTGCACACTGAATAGTTTAAAAATGAACAAATTAATTGCAAGTATAACACTATCAATAGAACTCAGTAAAGTGGACTTCTGTTGTCTTCCATTAAACCTTTATTTCAGAAATTCTTGGCTTTGTTCTTGTTATTTTCCTAACACACAGTTAATGTTCTCTCAGGACTGGTAAACAGGGTAGGTTCATCTGAATGAAAATCTAAGATAGGGTTGTTCATCAAATGGAATGATTATGGAACGTTGGTACTTAGATTTATGGAGAAACATTGCACATCTTTACACTTGCATGCTGCAACCTTGGCCCCTGATGGTAGTTGATGACAAGGTCTCCTATTTTAAAGATTTAAAGATACATCACAATTAGAAAAACATATGAAAAGATGTGCAAAGGCAATAAGTCTTTAAAGAACTATGCAATGGCTTACAGCAGCAATGTATTCCTTCAATGTGCAAAAATGCAAATATGCGTTAACCATGACTGACAAAGGAAGTTGAGGATTGTATATAAATTAATTGTCCTGACTGTGCCTGTATTGGACATACATTTTGTCTTGACAGATGCTTCATTTAGAAAGGCTTTGAAAGGCTTTTAAAATCTTCAGAAATGGTCATAATTCTGAGGGTTGGAAGGTTTTTAAGAATGAAGCAAAAGGGAACCAAGAAACTGCTAAGGGAAGGGAAAGTAGGATTTGAATCCAATTTAGTGAAAAACAAAATGAATCGTATAAACTTCTATAGGTAGTTTTTAATCTTTTTTAAATGAAGCATCTGGCAAGTATAATATATGTCCTTCTTGCCAGAGTCAGGATAATTTATAATGGGAGATAGAGAAATGTCAGAGAAGCTAAACTATTTTTTTTCTGTGTGTTTTCATGGAGGAAGATACCAGAAATCTCCCAGAATTAGTGATCCAAGTGACTAGGGAAAATAAGGAAATTAATAATAATAATAAAGAAATTTATATGAGGCTGAAAGTTGGTAAGTGCCTGAAACAGTGTCGGAGGAGATGGTTTTTTCGATAGTGGATGCCTGGGTGATTATTTTCCAGCATTTTATAGATTTTAGAATGCTTCTTGCAGATGTCCCCTCCGATTGAAGAAGGGAATGAGAAGAAAGTGGGAACCATGAAACTGTTAGCCATATATCAGTCTGGAAAATCCTAGAATCTATTGGAATGTCATAAATGCACATTTGAGTAAAAATGATCTGAGTGGGCACAGTCAGTTTGGATTTTAAAATGGGGAAATTGTGTTGAAGTTGCTGGAGATTTTTGAGGATGCTACCAACAAAGTTGACAAAGGGATGTTGGTGGACTTGGTACCTCCTAGATTTTCAGAAAAATGAAAATAAGATACCCTACTGAAGGATGGTTAGTAACATGGTTAAGAAGTAATGGAATGAGGTTTGGCTCAGAAGCAGAAAACCGTAGGAATAAATCCCTCATTCTCACATTAGCTGGCAGTGATTAATGGGGATCAATACTTGGGCCCCAGCCGTTCACAATACAAATCAGTAAATTGGTTTGGAGACCAAATGTAATATTTCCAAACTTGTAAACGGTATAAACTTAAGTGGGAATGTGTGAAGTGAAGCATATGCAGAGTAGCTTAAGGAGGTTTTGAACAGGCTTGGTGATTGGGCAAGAGCATGACAGATGGAATATAATGTTGAAAAATGTAAGCAGTTATCCACTTTGCTAGGAGAAACAGATGTGTAGGGTATTTATTGAAAGTTAAATACTGGAACGTGTAGATGCACGAAGACACTTGGGTGTCCTTGTCAATAAATCACCAAAGGCTAACATGCGGCTGGAGCAACTATTCTGGCTAATGGAATATTGCTTTTATTGCAAGAGGAATTGACTAAGTATTTATCTTTGAAATAGGTGCTAAAGTAGGCCATTTGGCCCCTTGATAGAGCCTGCTCCATCATCTGATGAAGTTGTGGCTGATCTGTGCATTTGAATTTCACATTCCTATCTAACATAACCTTCAATTCTCTTGCCTAACAAGGATCTAACTACCTTTGCCTTGATAGTATTTGATGATCCCACATCAGGAGTCAAGTCTTGCTTGGTTAGACCTTGCTTGGGGTGTTGAGTACAGTTGTTTTTTTTGTA
Source organism: Chiloscyllium punctatum (assembly GCF_047496795.1). NCBI lineage: Eukaryota > Metazoa > Chordata > Chondrichthyes > Orectolobiformes > Hemiscylliidae > Chiloscyllium > Chiloscyllium punctatum. The sequence continues at coordinate 35,785,734 of NC_092770.1, forward strand.
CTCTGGAAGAATATCATTGACATGGAGGAAGTGCAATGAAGGTTCACCAGTGTGATTCCTGGGATGCGAGACTGACCTCCAAAGAGAGATTGAACCACGAGGCCTGTATTTTCTAAGTTTCAGAGAATGAGACATGATCTCATTGAAACCTGTGACATAGTTAAAGAGATAAATATGATATAAGCAGATGAGATGATTCCCCTGTTTGAATCTGGAACTTGATCAATTTGAAAATAAGGGGATGCCATTTAGGACTGAGATGAAGATGAATCCTCTTACCTGGAGTGTTGTGAATCTTTGGGAATTTCTACCCTGAGAGCTTTGAAAGCTCAGTCTTTGAATATGTTGAGAGATCGATTGGTAGATTTTGGGATACCAATGTGAAAAGGGTTCGAGGGATAAATGAGGAAAAAGCATTCATGTGTACAGTCAGCAATGATCTTATTGAATGGCAGAGTAGGCTAGATAGACTGCATGACACACATTGTTTCTGCTATTTCTATTATCCTCAAATAAGTCTTGTTGGGATGGTGGGTATGCTATTGTTGTGCAGTAAATGTTTCCCAGATTATAGGAAATGCTAGTGTGCTTATCGTAGTGGGCAGTGATGCTGGATTTGTCGCAGTTGCCAAATACGGTTCAAATGGTATAATTTTAAAAAACTGTGTGGCCTCTGCACCCTGGTCCAATCCTCCTCCACTCCCAACATCACCCCCAACCTCCATGGCATGCAGTTGCAGAAGTTGCAATAATGTCTGTTGCTTACTCCCTCCTCACTATCCAAGTGTCGAGATATAGGGGCGAAATAGCAATTTACTTGCACTTCACTCCATGTGGTGGACTGGATTTGCTGCTTTTCGATATAGTCGTGTCTACATTGGGAAAATGAAATGCAGACTGGTTGTCTGCTTAGCAGAACACCAACATTCCCTGTCCATGAAAATGACCCAAGCTTCCAGTTGCCTGTCACTTTAACAGGCCAACATATTCCCTGGCCAACATTTCTATCATAGGTATGCTGCAGTACTCCAGTGATGAGCACAAGCTGGAAGAATAGCAGACCCTGCAATTTTCAGGACTCAATACCAAATTCAATACTGTTTGAACCTGAACCTTGTTCCATGTCCTTTTTATTCACCCACACACCCCAGGCTCTGTCATGATACAGTACAGCCAACCCATTCTATCTCTCTTGCTTTTTCTCTCACTTTCTTTCTCAACAATGTACCACCTTTTTCTTTTCCTGACTACTATCAGTTCTGTTTCTCTCCACAAATACTGCCAGACCTGCTGAGTTTCTCCAGCAATTTCTGTTTTAGTTCAAATGGCCATCTCATTTGCTAATTTAGGTCTGATTGCAAGTTTGCTGCTATGTTTCACTGCCTAGAGACGGGGATTACATTTTAAGCAGTACATTCTAAAGCATTAGAAGGTGCAATAACTGCGCTTACATTTTATCACCAGCTTCTGGGATAATTATCAAGGCTGTCATTAAATCTTGTAAGGTATAAGAGGGTTGGTATTATTGCAAATAAACCTAGCTTTAATGAGCAATTTGTGATGATTGCTGAATGTACACAGCTGTTCCAGAATTTTGGCAACCATTTACTTGTTATTGTAAATGGGTTTTGCTTCAAATTTTCTTCATCCATGCTTTGTATGTAATGTCTAATATCCAGATTTGTGTTCCCCACTAACCCTTGGCTGTCAAAATTAATTTCTGCAAACTTTCACTGGAATTCCTGGATTTTTTTCAGGTTGGCAAACAATTTACAAGTTAATAGTTTCTATTTATTTGGTGTCACACCTGTATAGGTGCTGGACTGTTTCTGTTGTTTTCTCAAATTTATAATTACTGGATACTGTGGCTTAAGTCATTTCCTGATCTTGGACGAGCAACCCTTCTCCTAATCAGTGCTGAATGACAATGCAAATAGCAGTGGAGATTTTTCAAGCTTTTGATAAAGATTGGTATGATCAGGAACATACTGTATCAAGACATGCTGCATGGGGTCTTCAGACATAGTGAGAGAGAAAAGATGTATGTGACGTTCATGGTTTGTCAGAAAATGCAGGAGGCAGAAACACTGAGAGAATGATTTCCAAGGGGCCCAGACTTGTGGCAGAGGTCTGGCTGTTTGTGGTGCATCATGTTGTGTGAATTTTGTCATGCATATTTTATAGAATAGCTAGAATTAACTAAGTATTATGGAGTGAATGGAATAGCAGAAAAGCTGAAAGCAATGAAAGCTTATCAGATAGGGAGGAGGAAGTGCAAGGCAGACAATAATGGGCTTGAAATAAAAATATCTTGAACATGCTAAGAAGTTGTGGAGCTGCAGATAGAAATTTTCTCATGGGTTTAAAATGTAGAGACAGTAAAGGAAAGCTTAGGAATTGGTCAGGAAAGAAAAAGGAGGGGCTAGCAGTATTCAACAAAGGTGTTGTCCCTGTGGAAAATTATAACAAACTTAAGAGTTCGAGGATAACCCATATGTTTAGAGCACAACAATAGAGGAGCTTTTTCCCAAAATGATCAAACTTTGTATCTAAACTACAGATTGCAACAAGAATGGTAGAGAAAAGATAATACAGACTTCAATCGTTTTGCAAGAGACTGGGGAAAACTTGTGTTCAGGGCAATAAGGGGGAGGAATTCCTGACGTGTGCGAGTGAATTTTCTTGAAGTCACGGCCAACAAAAATCAGAAATATCTCATTCTTGGGAACAAAATGCCACAGTATTTATATTGCTGGTCAAGTTCACTTTCTGGTACTGGGGGATTCAATATTGATGATGACACTTAATGTCAAAGGGAAATAGTTAGATTCTCTCTGCTTGGACTCCTGACACCTTTATTGGTCCAAATGTTACTTGCCATTTATCAACCCAGTCTTAAATGTTGTCCCGGTCTGCTGCTTTCGACATAGATACTGGAATACCTGAGGAGTGATGAATGGCACTGAACCTTGAACAATCAGTAAACATCCACACTCCTGACTTTACAACAAAGGAAAGATAATTGTTGAAGCAGCTGAAGATGCTGGTTCCTCAGATACTACCTTGAGCAACTCCTGCAGTAATGTCCTCAAACAAAGATGACTGACATCCAACAATAATAATCATCTTCCTTTTGTCCTTGGTTATGACTCCAACCAGTGGAGAGATTTTCCATTATATCCATTGACTTCAGTTTTGCTCTTGCAGCTTAATACCATACTTAGCAAATTTCAGTCTTGGTCAGTTTTACCTTGCCACTCCCCTTTTGTTAAACTGATGGTTGAGTGCAGCCAGTTGGAAGGATTGAAATTATTCTGTTTTTTTTTGGCTAGGATGTGCCTTGGCAACTTTCTACATTATAGAATACATGCCAATGTTGTAACATGTAAATACTCAAGCAAGGAAAGTTTCCACTTGCTGAATCTGCAATTGGTGTGTGACCAAACTGCTCATGTTGCTGAATGATTGCTCGACTGGAAGAATTCACGATGCTCTTATTCTGTAGTAACCTGCTGCTTCCTCCATATTTAGTGGGGGGGGGGGGGGGGGTTATGACAAATCAGTAACAGATGACCATAGGGTGATGATTACTATCGTTTAAACACTTGATTTATGAATCTGCTCCACACATTTCCGGCATGTGTACAATGAATGCTACAAAAACAAAGTCTAGCGGACCATTGAAATGTTGAAGCAATGGCTTCACTGCCTGGGCCTCTGAGAACTGCCTGAAAATCTCTGTGATTTTTAAGGGTCTGCTGTGTCCTGCACACCTTGGTCACCAGGAGGCACAATTGCATTCCACCGAGGATTTAGTAAGCAGATCAAGATGTGGGAAAAAAATGATTTGCAGGAAAACCTCAGAGCCTTAGTTGGCCTGTGTGCTCTTCCAATCATCTTTGTCTAGAATGCCTTGTGTGGCTTGTTCCATTACCTAATGCAGCCTTGTCATAAAGTGTGAAGGCTAGTTTTGAGTGGCACCAGCTTTGTATGAACTTGAATTGGTTGCTGAGGCATGTAGCTACTCAACAGTGCACTTAGGGCTGGAGGCCGTGATCAATTAAATTAGCAGATAGCACATATTTGCTTTACTACAAACAGGCATGGGTTAGTCATGCATTGTTATAAGAAGGCCTGTTTTCTGGCCAAATCCAATTTTCTCTCAAAGTCAAATGGCATTTGATAAATTATTTGCTGTTTCAGAAAATGGAAACACCCTTAAAACGATGGGCATAACTTAAGTCTGCAGTACACTGGAGGTAATTGCAAACAGTAATGGTGAATGAACTGATATTTCTGTGAATGGAGAGAAAATGCTGTCTCTTCTTCCGCCCCTCACCTCCACCTTCAAAGATTGGCATTGGATTAATGATGTTCTTGTACCATAAAAATTGGTAGTTTTGTATGAGTAGTATGGTTTTGAAGTTCGTGGAAGATGCAGAAATTGGCACCCAGTGAGCAGGATAATAACAGAACTTTAGAAGGACCTGGACAGATCGATGAAATGCGGAAGATGGCAGCTAATGCAGATAAGAGAGGATTCTGGGTAATCCAAGATGGAGGATGGGAAAAATTTCTGGCTGTAACAGCTGCTCCTTTTTTGAGGTATTTTAGGTGCTGGAGGTGATTTCCTCGATTTCCAGGAGCAGCAATTACTGTTGCATTGTTTTGGAACTTCGGGGGGAAAAAAGTCAAAACAACAGCAGTATTAAAACGGAGAAGAGCAGACAAAGGAAGCACATGGTGAGGTCATTGCAGGAGAGAGAGAGAGAGAGAGAGAGAGAGATAGAAATAGAAAGAAAGAACCTGCACAGTTACTGCCTTTGCTGTTGAATTTATATAATGCTGGACATCGGAGTACATCTGGGAAAATTAACAAACAGTGAAATTCACAACTGATCTTGGAGGAACTGTTCAGCAAAGTTCACAGCACAGTATCAGGTAAGTTAATCATTGTGGCCTACAGAGAATCTGCAATAGGGAGTAGAGTTGATTCTTTCTTGATTATATGTTTTTTTTGAGATATGTCTCTTGATTAAACTTGAAATATAAGCCATAGCTATTAATTTAACCTGGGGCAGTGTTTTGTAGAGGAATAAGACTTGTTGTTTTCTGGGTCTGTAGATTGTGAAGCAGCAAAAATGGCCTTCAGTAGAGTGATATGCACTTCTTGTCTGATGTGGGAGTTTAAAGAGAGTTTAAGGGTTACTGCAGATTATATCTCCCATAAATGCTGTTGGCTGTGAATCTTACCAGATCAAATGGATCGGTTGGAGAGACCGTTAAAAGCAATGAGAAATTTGCAATAGCAACAGTATGTGATGGATGGCAGTTATAGGAAGGGGGTTAATCTCTGATACAGTCATATAGATGGGTTAAGTCCAGGAAAGATAAGAGAGGTAGGCAGCTAGTGCAGGAGTCTTTTGTGGCTATACACATTTCAAATGGGTATGCTATTTTGGAAAATGTAGGGGGTGATGGATTCTCAGGGGAACATAGCACGAACAGCCAAGTTTCTGGTATTGAGACTGGCTCTAATGCAACGAGGGGTACGTCGGGTTCCAAGAGATCAATTGTGTTAGGGGATTCTGTAGTCAGAGGTACAGACAGACGTTTCTGTGGCCAGCAGCGGAAAAGCAGAATGGTGTGTTGCTTCCCTGGTGCCAGGATCAAGGATGTCTCCGAGAGGGTGAAGAATGTTCTCACGGGGAAGAGGGGCCAGCAGGAGGTCATTGTCCACATTGGAACCAACGATATAGGAAGGGAAAAGGTTCAGATTCTGAAGGGAGATTAGAGTTAGGCAGAAATTTTAAAAAGGAGGTCCTCGAGAGTAGTAATATCTGGATTTCTCCCGGTGCTGCGAGCTAGTGAGGGTAGGAATAGGAGGATAGAGCAGATGAATGCATGGCAGAGGAGATGGTGTATGGGAAAATTGGATCATTGGAATCTCTTTTGGGGTAGAAGTGACCTGTACAAGAAGGACGGATTGCACCTAAATTGGAAGGGGACTAATATACGGGCAGGGAAATTGGCTGGAGCTGCTCAGGAGGATTTAAAGTAGTAAGTTGGGGGGGGAGCCAGGGAGATAGTGAGAAAAGAAATCAATCTGAGACTGGTACAGTTGAGAACAGAAGCGAGTCAAACAGTCAGGGCAGGCAGGGACAAGGTCGGACTAATAAATTAGACTGCATTTACTTCAATGCAAGGGGCCTAACAGGGAAGGCAGATGAACTCAGGGCATGGTTAGGGACAAGGGATTGGGATATCATAGCGATTACAGAAACATGGCTCAGGGATGGGCAGGACTGGCAGCTTAATGTTCCAGGATACAAATGCTACAGGAAGGATAGAAAGGGAGGCAAGAGAGGAGGGGCAGTGGCTTTTTTGATAAGGGATAGCATTACAGCTGTGCTGAGGGAGGATATTCCCAGAAATAAATCCAGGGAAGTTATTTGGCTGGAACTGAGAAATAAGAAAGGGATGATCACCTTATTGGGATTGTATTATTGACCCCCTAATAGTCAGAGGGAAATTAAGAAACAGACTTGTCAGGAGATCTCAGCTATTCATGGTAGGAGATTTTAACTTTCCAAACATAGACTGGAACTGCCAGAGTGTTAAAGGTTTGGATGGAGAGGAATTTGTTAAGTGCATACCAGACAATTTTCTGATTCAGTATGTGGACGTACCTACAAGAGAAGGTGTAAAACTTGATCTACTCTTGGGAAATAAGGCATGGCAGGTGATTGAGGTGTCAGTGGGGGAGCACTTTGGGGCCAGTAACCATAAGTCTATTAGTTTTAAAATAGTGATGGAAAAGGATAGACCAGATCGAAAGGTTGAAGTTCTAAATTAGAGAAAGGCCAATTTTGACGGCCAACTTTCGAAAGCTGTTTGGGGACAAATGTTTGCAGGTAAAGGGATGGCTGGAAAATGGGAATCCTTCGGAAATGCGATGAGAATCCTGAGAAAGTATATTCCTTTTCAGGGTGAAAGGAAAGGCTGGTAGGTAGAGGGAATGCTGGATGACTAAAGAAACTGAGTGTCTGGTTAAGAAAAAGAAGGAAGCATATAGACAGGATAGATCGAGTGAATCCTTCGAAGAGTATGAAGGCAGTAGGAGTATACTTAAGAGGGAAGTCAGGAGGGCAAAAAGGGGACATGAGATAGCTTTGGCAAATAGAATTAAGGAGAATCCAATGGGTTTTTACAAATATATTAAGGACAAAAGGGTAACTAGGGAGAGAATAGGGCCCCTCAAAGATCAGCAAGGCGGCCTTTGTGTGGAGCCACACATACTAAATGAGTATTTTGCATCAGGACTTTGTGGAAAAGGATATGGAAAATATAGACTGTAGGGAAATAGATGGTGACATTTTGCAAAATGTCCATATTACAGAGGAGGAAGTACTAGATGTCTTGAAACTGGTAAAGGTGGATAAATCCCCAGGATCTGATCAGGTGTAACAGAGAACTCTGTGGGTAGCTAGAGAAGTGATCGCTGGGCCTCTTGCTGAGATATTTGTATCATCAATAGTCACAGGTGAGGTGCTGGAAGACTGGAGGTTGGCTAACGTGGTGCCACTGTTTAAGAAGGGCGGTAAGGAGAAGCCAGGGAACTATAGACCAGTGAGCCTGATGTCGGTGGTGGGCAAGTTGTTGGAGGGAATCCTGAGGGATGGGATGTACATGTATTTGAAAAGGTGAGGACTGATGAGGAATAGTCAACATGGCTTTGTGTGTGGGAAATCATGACTCACAAACTTGATTGAGTTTTTTGAAGAAGTAACAAAGAGGATTGATGAGGGCAGAGCGGTAGATGTGATCTATGTGGGCTTCACTAAGGCGTTTGACAAGGTTCCCCATGAGAGACTGATTAGCAAGGTTCGATCTCATGGAATGCAAGGAGAATAGCCATTTGGATGCAGAACTGGCTCAAAGGTAGAAGACTGAGGGTGGTGGTGGAGGCTTGTTTTTCAGACTGGAGGCCTGTAACCAGTGGAGTGCCACAAGGATCGGTGCTTGGTCCTCTACTTTTTGTCGATTACATAAATGATTTGGATGTGAGCGTAACAGATACAGTTAGTAAGTTTGCAGATGACACCAAAATTGGAGGTGTTGTGGACAGCGAAGAGCGATACCTCAGATTACAACAGGATCTTGACCAGATGGGCCAATGGCTGAGAAGTGGCAGATGGAGTTTAATTCAGATAAATGCGAGGTGCTGCATTTTGGGAAAACAAATCTTAGCAGGACTTATATATTTAATGGTAAAGTCCTAGGGAGCGTTGCCGAACACAAGGTTGAAAGTGGAGTTGCAGGTAGATAGGAGAGTGAATGCAGCATTTGGTATGCTTTCCTTTATTGGTCAGAGTATTGAGTACAGGAGTTGGAAGGTCATGTTGCAGCTGTACAGGACATTGGTTAGGCCACTGTTGGAATATTGCATGCAATTCTGGTCTCCTTCCTATTGGGAAGATGTTGTGAAACTTGAAAGGGTTCAGAAAAGATTTGCAAGAATGTCGCCAGGGTTGGAGGATTTGAGCTACAGGGAGAGGCTGAACAGGCTGGGGCTGTTTTCCCTGGAGCGTTGGAGGCTGAGGGGTGACCTTATTAGGTTTAAAAAATTGAGGGGCATGGATAGGGTAAATAGACAAAGTCTTTTCCCTGGGGTCAGGGAGTCCAGAACTAGAGGGCATAGGTTTAACGTGAGAGGTGAAAGATGTAAAAGATAGCTGCGGGGCAACTTTTTCACGCAGAGGGTGGTACGTGTATGGAATGAGCTGCCAGAGGATGTGGTGGAGGCTGATACAATTGCAACATTTAAGAGGCATTTCAATGGGTATATGAATAAGAAGGGTTTGGAGGGATGTTGTCCGGGTGCTGGCAGGTGGAACTAGATTGGGTTGGAATATCTGGTTGGCATGGACGGGTTGGACCAAAGGGTCAGTTTCCATGCTGTGTATCTCTATGACTCTAACTATGAAGTTGTAAAGTATGGGATGAACAGCATGGGAAGATAGCAAGGTCTAGTTTATGGCACTGCTTTGAGGAGCATGGAAATGTAGAAAAACCATGGGATGCATGTTCACCAATCTTTGAGGGTGGTAAGAAAGCACGATAAGCCAGTTAAGAAAGCATATGTAATACTTGGTTTTGTGAATGAAGTGTTGAATGAAATACATTGAAGTCATGTTAAACTTAGACAAATTACTGCTTAAGATTTAACTTGAGTATTATGTATAATTTGAACTATTACACTTCAGGAAGGTTGGCAAGACTTCAGAGTGGATGCTGAAGAGGTTAACATGGATGGTGCCAAGGTTGAAGGTCTTCATTATGAAGAGAAGTTAGAGAACTCTGGGATCCTTGACATTTGACCAGAAAAAGGTTTTGGCAAGACCAAATAGTCATTTTCAAAATTGAACTGTTTTCACCGAGCTATTTTCGAAGAAATGGTTTCTCAGTGATCCATATATTTAAACTAATTGAAAGAAATTGAGGCGAAATGCAGAGGACTAATTTTGTCATGTTTTCTGAAACCTGGAATGTGGTACTTAATGTAGTGGAAACAGGTTCCATTTTGAACATACAAAAGCCAATTGGACATGTCTTTGAAGGCAACTAAGTTCTCTATTTTGAAAGAAACGTGTTGGATTGTGAATTAAATTTGAAAGCTGCTTCAAAGCAACAGGACAGGCTGAGTGAATCAAGTGGGGACCTCCTGTACAAAAACACATTCTACTGAATTCTGGCTTGGATTTTATTTACCTTCATTGAGAACAGACCATTTTGCAGTTTTCCCTCCCTAGGTATATTTACTTGTGAGGAATCCTTGTAAATCCTTGTCCCACTGAGGCAAGGTAGGCTGAAGGAACCTTGGCTGACAAGATGTGACACATATAGTCAAGAGAAAGAAGGAAGATTACTTAAGGTTGAGGAAGCAAGGATCAGGCTGAGCTCTCAAGCGTTACAAGGGAGCCAGGAAGGAACAGAAGAATGAATTTGGGAGAGCTAGAAGGGGGCATGAAAAAGCCTTGGCAGCTAGGATTAAGGAAAACCCCAAGGCATTCTACAGTTGCGTGAAGAGCAAGAGGATGGCCAGAGTCTGGTAGGGATTAGGGATCGTGAAGGGAACTTGTGCCTGGAGTCATAGAGGTAGGGGAGGTCTTTAATGAATATTTTGCTTTAGTATTCACTATTGAGAGGGACATTGACGTTTCTGAGGACAGCGTGAAACAGTCTGATATGCTCCAACAGGTTGATGTTAAGAAGGAGGATGTGCTGGAAAGTTTGGTTGGTGGAGTTGTGGATAGTATGGAGGGCTGTTGCAGATTGTGATGAGACATTGACTGGATGCAGAACTGGGCTGAGAAGTGGCAGATAGTGTTCAACCTGGAAAAGTGAAGTGATTCATTTTGGAAGGTCAAATTTGAATGCAGGTTATGGGGTTACAGGCAGGATTCTTGGCTGTATGGAGGAATAGAGCAATCTTGGGATCCATGTCCATAGATCCCTCAAAGTTGCCGACCAAGTTGGTAGGGTTGTTAAGAAGACGTATGGTGTGTTGGCTTTCATTAGCAGGGGATTGAATTTAAGAGCCACAAGGTTTACTGCAAGTCTATAAAGTCCCAATTAGATCACACTTTGACTATATTGTGTTCACTTCTGGTCGCCTCATTATAGGAAGGATGTGGAAGCCGTTGAGTGGGTGCAAAGGAGATTTTCCAGGATGCTGCCTGGACTGGAGGGCATGTCTTATGAAGTAAAGTTGAAGGAGCTTGGGCTTTTCTCATTGGAGTGAAGAAGGGATGAGAGGTGACTTGATAGAGGTGTACAAGATGGTGAGAGGCAAAGATAGAATGGATAGCCAGAGACTTTTTCTCAGGGTGGAAATGGCAATAATGAGGGGACATAATTTTAGGGTGATTGGAGGAAGCTTGAGGGGAGATATCAGAGGTAGGTTCTTTATACAGAATGTGGTAGGTGCAGCGAATGCACTGCCAGCAGTGGTGGTGGAATCAGATACAGTAGGGACATTTCAGTGACTCGAGTATAGGCACATGGATGACTGTAAAATGAATAGTTTGTTGGGTAGTTTGATCATAGGTTGGCACAATATCGAAGGCCAGAGGGCCTGTACTGTGCTGTAGTGTTGTATATTCTATCTGTACATGCATTTAGATCAGATGAGAGAAATGTTACAGTGGAAGTAGGACACTTTGGAGATTGTGTTTTGGACTTTGTTGTTGAGGAAAAGCAACAATACTTTTGCCCTCAGGACTTATCAATGCATTGTTAGGTTGGTGTTCTTTAACAATTCTGTCTGTGTCGCCCCAGCTATGTTCAATGTAATGGCCTTGTCCCTGAAAATGCAGGTTTGTAAATTTCATTGATACCTTTGAGTGAATTTGCATTTGAAAATTGGAAAAGCTTTGCCAAAACTAACATGATTGCCCTTCGATTCCATGATGGATTTAATCATCTCGATTTGGAGGTTAAATTATAGTCACAATCAGGAATACGTCCCATTATTTTAAGTTTGTATTTTATTTTTCACTTGTTTTCTCTCTTTTTTTTGGTTCAAAACAACTGTCTAAAAGGTTCCTCTTTGTCACTTAGGACAGCAGTGACAAGTAGAATGAAATCAAGGCAAGTGAAGTGGTGTATTTTGGGAGTATACCGTGAATGGTAGAATCCAAGGAAGTACAGAAGATTAGAGTGACCTTGGTGTTCATGTTAATAGATACTTGATGGTAAAAGGGCAGTTACATAAAGTGGTTAAGAAGGCATGTGGGATACTGGCCTTTAACAGTTAAGGCAGTTAACAGAAGATAAGAGAAGCCATGATTGAGTTGTGTAAAATGTTAGGTCACAGCTGCAGTGTCGTTCTGGTCACTGCAGTGTGGGGAGGGTGTGGTTGCTTTAGAAATTCACTGGGATGCTGCCTGGACTGAACTGTTTCAGTGATGAAAGAGTAGATAGAGCAGGAAAGACTGAGGGTGGAACCTGGTTTGAAATGTACAAAAATTAAGAGCGGCATGCTCGACAGGAAGAAATTTCCCCTTAAATGGGTCGATAATCAGGGATTATAGATTTCAGGAATAGGGCAGTAGGTTTTGTGAGAACTTAAAGGTTTTCAACCAGGTTGTGGTGGGTATCTGAAACTCACTGCCCAAATTAAGGAGGATGTGCCACAACATTTAATATGTTTCGAAAAAACACTTCAAACACCATAGTAGTCAAGGCTATAGGTGAAAATGAGGACTACAGATGCTGGAGATTAGAGTTGAGAATGTGGTGCCGGAAAAACACAGCAGGTCAGGCAGCATCATGAGGAACTGGAAAATCAAGGTTTCGGGCAAAAGCCCTTCATCAGGAATGAGGTTGGGAGCCTCTGGAGTGGAGAGATAAATGGGAGGAGGAGGGGCTAGGTGGAAGATAGCTGAGAGTGGATGGAGGTGGGGGTAAAGGTGACAGGTTGGAGGGGAGAGTGGAGTGGATAGGTGGGAAGGAAGATGGGCAGGTGGGACAGGTCATGAGGGTGGTGCTGAGCTGGAAGTTTGGAACTGGGGTAAGGTGGGGGGAGGGGAAATGAAGAAACTGGTGAAATTCACATTGGTGCTGTGGGGATTGGAGGATCCAGAGGCGTAAGATGCGTTCTTCCTCCAGGTGTCGGGTGGTTCGGGGGTGGCAATGGAGGAGGCCCAGGACCCCTCTGTCCTCAACGGACTGAGAAGGAGAGTTGAAGTGTTCAGCCACGGGGTGGTGGGGTTGATTGGTGTGGATGTCCTGGACATGTTCTCTGAAGCACTCTGAGAGTAGACGTCCTGTCTCCCCGTTGTAGAGGAGACCGCATAGAGAGCAACAAATATAGTAAATGATATGTGTGGAAGTGCAGGTGAAACTGTTGAATGTGGAATGCTCCTTTGAGGCCTTGGATGGAAGTGAGGGGGGAGAGTGTGAGCGCAGGTTTTACAATTCCTGTGGTGACAGGGGAAGGTGCTGGGAGGGAGGGTGGGTTGTTGAGGGGTGTGGACCTGGCGAGATAGTCGCGGAGCGGACGGTCTTTATGGAAAGTGGATAGGGGTGGGGAGGGAAATGTATCTCTCAGGGTGGCGTCCATTGTTGGTTGCAGAAATGGTGGAGGATCATGCAATGTGTTCGGGGGTTGGTGGGGTGGAAGGTGAGGACCAGGAGAGTTCTGTCCTTGTTGTGGTTGGAGGGGTGGGGTTCGATGGCGGAGATGTAGGAAGTGGATAAGATGCGCTGGAGGGCATCATTAATAATGTGGGAGGGGAAATTGCAGTCTTTAAAGAAGGAGGCCATCTCGTGTGTTCTGGGGTGGAACTGGTCCTCCTGGGAGCAGATGCGGAGGAATTGTGAATAAAGCATAGCGTTTTTGCAGGAGACAGGATGGGGGGAGGTGTAATCCAGGTAGCCTATACAAGGCTATAGGCCAAATGGTGGAAAAATGGGACTCAAGTAAGGAGATGTTTGACGACAAATGTGGATGAATAGACTGAAGTGCCTCTTTCTGTGAGTTAAACAGTCAAATTAGTTTAAATGACTGTTATGGCAGGTCTGAATTTGTTAATTTTTGAGGCTTATGTAATATTATGGGAAAAATACTATATCAGTTAATGAGCAGAACACAAGAGAATCTTAGAAATGACATGTTCATGCACACTTTAACAAAGCATTCTTTCACACTTAACAAGTGAAAAATAATTATATGCCTGTCACTGTAGTCCATAATATTTTTATAGCTCCAAATCTCGAATGGGTTGATGTGTCTTGTATTGCTCTGAACGTGCAAATAGTCTGGGGACTGAGTTATTTTCCTTTCCAAAGTGAGAGTGAATTTTATAGTGTTTTTGATTTCTGCATGTGTAAATTGGCAATGCTGACCAAAACGATGATGCTGAACCAGTCTGTACTTGGGTCATAGAAAAGCAGTGTATAATTGGACAGTAAAATGTAATTTATTTTAAAGTGAAACTATCTATTTTAAAATTACAATGATTTATTTAATGTTTGCTTTTAGTGATTAAAATGCTTGAAGCTTCCTTTTTTTTTGGTTATGAAAGCACTGCTATTGTTTCGTATGTTTTGTGGATGGATGAAAGTCTCTTCTCAATCTTGTTAATGTCACTGTAGTTTTTATATTCATGCTTGATCTTGTTAAAAGCCGATGATAAGTAAAATGACAACTTATTTGCATTATTTAGTTTGCAAATTTAGTTTGTGGGCAGTTCAAAAATGGGCAAGCATAAAGTAACAGCATCAGCCCACTATCAATTTGTTTGGGTTTTCAGGGGCATGTATTTCAAAATGAATTTGCATAGAATCTGGGTGATTTCTGCTAAAGTTTCTGCAGAATGGAACATGGACATGTCAGTATCCCCTTGGTGTGACAATATGTGTATTGCTGTTTTATGATGATGCAGAAAATGAATAGAATATATATATAATGCATTTATTCTGAACAATAACTGACAATTTAAGTAGTAAATGCACATCAGCTGCTTATTGGAAATGATGCTTATCCAGCAAGTAAGCTCCAGTCAACAACTGTGTCAGTTAGATAAATTATTTTTAGTCTGTTGTGCGCTGTTTCCATTTGTCCATTTTATACAGTAAATGCATTAACATTTTGGAAAACAGTGATGTAAACATGGATGTGTCTATGCTGTTAGTGGAGGTAATGCAGCATGCTCTGATGTCATGGATAACACAACGCAATGAGCAAAAACAGCTTCTGCAAACCAAAGGATTAAAAATTCTGGGCATTCAATTAGTACACAAATTAAAAGACCTAACAAAAAGATTTTTTTCTTTCAAGTGAGCACTGCAGTAATGGAACAAAAATCATTAGTAATCCAGCAAAAGGAGTGGGGAGTTAAGAAAATTAAGGCCTGTAAATGGTCATGCAGTCAACATATTTCTAAAAAATGTTCATAGCTGTGTGGAAATGGTGATGATGTGTCTGTCCAGAGGGTCTCATTTCTGCAGCAAAGGATAATGCAAATTTGGACAGCTGCAAGCATTGCCAAAATCTAAGCTATTTGTGCTTCAAAGTGGGTGTGTTGCTAAGTTCTTCCAGTTCCTTTTCATTGTGGATATTCTGTGGCTTTATCCCCTTGCAGACAAGTTTTGGGCAAGTTAAATGTCCAGAACAATGCTGTTGTCAGATCAATGTTTCCGCCTGGAAATGTAACTGGCTGTGGTCCTGTTCCTACTTGAATTTGTTAAATTATGTAGCTCTTGTTCATACGTTTAGACAAGGAAAGTAGCTATCTAAGCTAAAATCAGAAAATATTGAGGTCAGACAACATCTTTAGAGAAAGAAAGAGTTAATGTCTTAAGGTGATGATCTTTCATCTGAACTGACGAAAGTTGAAATGTGGTTGAATTTCTGTAATGGTTCAACAGGATAAGGAAAAAGCGAAGTCTGTAATTGAAAGGAAGGCAGGCGAAATTAAGTGATGGATGAGTTTATCTTGCCAGGCCAAAGGGGGTCATGATGGAACAAGAAAGGAAGCAAAGAAAGAACAGATGCGTGTGGAGTACCTGGAGTACTTGTCTGTTGAGACAAAGGAGCAGCAGTAGATCGCTGATTAATCGTGAGCTTTAGCTCCATTTTCCTGCACTATCCCATGTCCCTTGATATCTCTTCAACATTGAAGAATCTGTGAATTTCCGCTTTTAATATATTCAATACATAAGCCTTCACACACACACCTGGAATCATGAATTCCAATCACTCTCAATTCTTTGAGGAAGAAACCAAACTTCTAAGTTCAGTACTAAATGTCTTATCTCAGTCTGAAAGTGCGTCTGCTGATTCTAGACCCCCATGTTTGCCTCTTGCTAGTCTACTTTAATTTTCTATTTTCTCTCAGTTGCTTGTCGTACTTTGCTCAAAAGCTTCAGGTTGCTACTTTGTTAGCAACCTTATAAACCTGTTCCCTTGATCAAATTTCTTTTGTTAGTAATGGGTTTGATTACTTTATCTGCATTATTTTTACCTCAAAGAAATGTAAATTTCAAGTTGACCAGGTATAAACTCTTCAAATACCAGCTATTAGAATAATTGTTATTGTAGTTTCTCAATCTATCACTGGAAGTAACAATAAATAGAGTATTGGGGTGATTGAAGAAGGCCTAGGTATTACAGAAAGATTGGCCTTTTGCAGAATGCTGAAAAGTGAAGGAAAAATGAGTTTGGTGTTTGGAGGTTGTCAAAAATGGCAATTAATAATCTGAATACTGATGTTGAAGGGATGGAGTGTGAGGACAAGGGGAACCGACCACCACTATTATAGGGAGGGGTGAGAGCAGTTGTGTCAGAAATGATATTAAAACAGTTGAGGGCTCTGTCAACTGTGGTGTGACAATCCTTGGTTGAGATAAAAAAGAATATCTTCCATAAACACTGATGTGAACAGTTGAATGATTTGACCAGATATGTTGGAGATGGGAGAACTTTGAGGATGGAATATTTACAGGTGAAGGAAATAGCGAGTTTTGAGAAGATTTGTATCTCAGGTTGAGGTTCTGGAGGCCCACTGAAGATGTTACCTAGTAGGGTGACGAAAAGTCTGGAGTTCCAGCTCAGCGAGCAAACCTACATCCAGGTGAAGGAAATGTAGTTGATGTATCTGAGAGAGTTGGTGGATTTATAAAGATACTCATGAAATAACCTTTTGCCTGAAATGGAGACAGAAGTCAAACAGGAAGATAAGTGTCGAAGACGAGCAATATAAAACTGAGAAGAAGGAAGAAAATGAATGCAAATTATCCCCAGGACCTGATCAGGTATACCCTAGAACTCTGTGGGAAGCTAGAGAAGTGATTGCTGAGCCTCTCGCTGAGATATTTGTATCATCGCTAGTCACAGGTGAGGTGCCGGAAGACTGGAGGTTGGCTAACGTGGTGCAAATGTTTAAGAACATTGGAAAGGACAAGCCAGGGAACTATAGACTAGTGAGCCTGATGCCAGTGGTGGGCAAGTTGTTGGAGGGAATCCTGAGGGACAGGATGTACATGTATTTGGAAAGGCAAGGACTGATTAGGGATGGTCAACATAGTTTTGTGCGTGGGAATTCATGTCTCACAAACTTGATTGAGTTTTTTGAAGAAGTAACAAAGAAGATTAATGAGGGCAGAGCAGAAGCTGTGATCTACATGGACTTCAGTAAGGCATTCGACAAGGTTCCCCATGAGAGACTGATTAGCAAGGTTAGATCTCATGGAATACAGGGAAAACTTGCCATTTGGATACAGAACTGGCTCAAAGGTAGAAGACAGAGGGTGGTGCTGGAGGGTTGTTTTTCAGACTGGAGGCCTGTAAACCGTGGAGTGCCACAAGGATTGGTGCTGGGTCCTCTACTTTTTGTCATTTACATAAATGATTTGGATGCGAGCATAAGAGGTACAGTTAGTAAGTTTGCAGATGACACCAAAATTGGGGGTGTAGTGGACAGCGAAGAGGGTTACCTCAGATTTACAACAGGATCTGGACCAGATGGGCCAATGGGCTGAGAAGTGGCAGATGGTGTTTAATTCAGATAAATGCGAGGTGCTGCATTTTGGGAAGGCAAATCTTAGCAGGACTTATACACTTCATGGTAAGGTCCTAGGGAGTGCTGCTGAACAAAGAGACCTTGGAGTGCAGGTTCATAGCTCCTTGAAAGTGGAGTCGCAGCTAGATAGGACAGTGAAGAGGGTGTTTAGTATGCTTTCCTTTATTGGTCAGAGTATTGAGTACAGGAGTTGGGAGGTCATGTTGTGGGCATTGGTTAGGCCACTGTTGGAATATTGCATGTAATTCTGGTCTCCTTCCTATCAGAAAGATGTTGTGGAACTTGAAAGGGTTCAGAAAAGATATACAAGGATGCTACCAGAGTTGGAGGATTTGAGCTATGGGAGAGGGTGAACAGGTTGGTGCAGTTTTCCCTGGACCTTGTAGAGGTTTACAAAATTATGAGGGGCATAGATAAGATAAATAAGCAAAGTCTTTTCCCTGGGGTCAGCGAGTCCAGAACTAGAGGGCATAGGTTTAGGGTGAGAGGGGAAAGATATAAACGGGACCTAAGGGGCAACTTTTTCATGCAGAGGGTGGTACGTGTATGGAATGAGCTGCCAGAGGATGTGGTGGAGGCTGGTACAATTGCAACATTTAAGAGGCATTTGGATGAGTATATGAAGAGGAATGGTTTAGAGGGATATGGATGGGGTGCTGGCAGGTGGGACTAGATTAAGCTGGGATATCTGGTCGGCATGGACGGGTTGGAACAAAGGGTATGTTTTCATGCTGTACATCTCTATGACTCTGACGCTACTACTTCCAAGAACAGGTTACAGAATAATATACTAAAAATATAGTATGTTAAATTTGTGCAGTTGTGGCCTGCTAATTTTTGGCCAAGTGGAGAAGATTTGAGTTTTTTGCAAGAGGGTATTCTGACTGTAACTGGGTAAGAAGCTAAAATATGCCTACTACAAACCATCAGACCTTGGTACTGCCAGTTCCATGGATTATAGAGATATAGATGAAATATCTATATATCTACTTTATATTGGCTAGGAGTTAACAAAGTTCCTGGTGACTTGTTTTGACAATATAAATTAGACATGGACTGTGAAAATAAAGGTAAGAAGCACAAATTGGAGTTGAGCAAGTAGGACTGGTGCAAGAAGTGTTCCATGTGTTCCATTTAAAAAAAACATGCATCGCGAGGACCAATTTGATATCCACTAGGAACACCCTCTTTTGGAGAAAGTGAGATGGTTGGTGGAGGAGGTGTTCCTTGAGGATAATTTCAGCGAGGCTGAAGAGGGTTGTGGTGAATGGGTACTAGTTGAGTCCTCAGTTCAGGAGGAAGCCGAGAGCCCTTAGACCATCCTGGTGAGGGAATGGAGATTGAGAGAGATTAGACAACATGGTGAAGAGGAGATGGTAGAGGAATTTGTGAAAGATGAAATACATTGGATGAGTGTGGATTTCGGGGGAAGAGGTTAGATAAGGGGAGAAATAAAGATCAATAGGAAGAAACGTACAGGTGAGCATAGACAGGCTGCAATGATTGACCAATTAGGGCAGTATTTTTACTGGATCTTGGGAAGAAGTTGATACAATTGCATTGTGTTCAAGAACTGAGTTTGGATGCATATGTATCATCATTAATTTTCTCTGCCTCTGAAGGGTAGAAGTGGCTGTGTTATGAATGGCCACACTAAGTTCAGCACCATTCATAATTCCTCCAATAGCGATGCAGCATTAGCAAGATCTGCGTAAAACCCAGGCTTAACTTGATAAATTGCAAGTAGCATTTGCACGACACAAAAGCGAGGCAAAGAAAATCTCTGACAAGAACATGTTTAATATCCTTCTCTTCACAGTTGATGATATTATTAACATTGAATTAGCCCTCCATCAGTATCCTGGGCTTCACCATTGATGAGAAACTAAATGGGACTGCAAACTGTAACATATAATATATCCCACTTACATACATTAGCACAGCTCCGAGAGCACTCTTGAAGCAAAACTGTATTCATGGCAAAGGTCTAGTGAATTCCTAACTTACCTAAAAAGGACAAACATCCCCTGCTTCCTATCTATGATTACAGTATTCATTAATTGCAGGCAGCAGCACATTAAAACTCAGCAATAACTATCAAGCCTCCAATTGCTGCCACTTGGAAGGACTTGAAGATGCATGACAAGAGCATTTTCTCATGTTCACTCTAAGTCTCACCATCTGACGCAGCAACAATGGAGGGCAATAAATTTCTGCATCTGAATCCTGTATCTGCCTCTCAAGTAGTTTTGTGGAAGCATTTTCATGACGTGGACATCAGTGGTTCAAGAAGCTGGCCCACCACATCACCAGAAAAACAATAAGGGACAGGCTCCAAAATCTGGATTTATTAGCATCTCCTGAGAATGAATGAAAAGAACAGCATTTTTCATTTTCTGTCACCCATGTGATGAATTTAAAATCTGGTGCTTCTGTTTTACATTTTGAGTGTTTAATGGAACTTGTAACTACAAAAAGTGCATCTGTTGGAAAGTAGAAATATTACAAACAATTTATAGATTTAACTGGATAATGTTGTGAATTACAATGCTGCTTTGATCTTAATTTTATTTTATATTCAAATCTTCTCCAGTACCTGAAATGAGGCAAATGCTGTTGTTGCCAACATAACTACAGTTAATTGGACATTGATACAGAACTTTGATTCAGTGTGCTAAATTATCTCTATGTTGGGTTGTTGGAAATATTTGCCTAATTAGTCCTCCTGTCCTATTCATTACTTGTATCATTCTAAATTCTGCTACCTTCAACTTAGTTATCTTCTACTTGCTACATCTTTTCACTGCCAGTCTTCTTGCTTGTCATCCTCAGTCATATTTACATGGAGAACCGTTCTAGTCAGAAAGAGATTTAGATGTTTGTTTACAAATGAAAGAAATTTACTTTAAATAAATTTTTATGTTCGTGCAATAACATTTGAGCATTAACATTAAAGACCATTGAAAAGCAGTTGACAGGGTGTCATTACACTGGATGGAAAAGATAGTGATACAAGGCAGTACTCATAGTTTTAATCTTAGATAAAACTGATTTCACCCTCAAATTTCTTATCAGCTAAAATTTATGCCTCTTTCTATCAAACTACTTGAAGAATGGTTGTATTACTTGAGCTATAATTACTGTAATTTAATCCATGTTTATACAGTATGTTTATTTGTGGATAAATAAACTTTCTCTTACACTCCATTTCACAGCAAACCTGCTCTAGAATTGACAGGATGGAACTCATGCATCATGATTTGTTTTGCCACCCTTCATTCCCGTGGGACAGATAAATGTGAAAAGGTTTAGATTTAAGAGTATGTGACACATGAGTGAAATGGTAAATCGATAAAAAGCAATTGTTTGTGCTAAATAGCATTAGGATCCCAGCTGATGTTATTACTGGATAAGTCATATCCCAAACTTGAACTTAACTTGCTGGATCATAGTTTCATTGTTTTTCAGTTTGCAAATGTCCTTGTTGGAGTTGGATGTGGAAAAGCACAGTTCCTTCTGAACAAAGGAGGTAATTCAGAACAGTTAGGAAATATGTTAACTCAGTGAAAGAGTTTTGGTTTGGACAATTCAGACAAGGAGTGTTTACTTCAAAAGCTGAAAGGGTTATTTGAAGCTGAGAAAGTCTAAGCACTATCAAGGAAGACTCCTACTGCACCAAGGCATTGAGCAAGATTTTTCCTCCAATCCAAAAAGCCATCAGCTCATCATTTTGCACCCTTTGAAATACATTTAACAGAAAACCTGCTCTTGAATTGACTGACTGGAACTCATACGTTTTGCCGTTTTGCCACCCTTCATTCCTGTGGGACAGAAAAATATAGCAAGGTTTAGTTTTAAGAATGTGACACATGAGTGAAATGGTAAATTGATAAAAATTGATTCAAGTAAGGAAGGAAAAAAACAGGCCTTTCTGTATTAGAGTTGAGTGTAAATTTGTTTTTGTGACCCAATGAACAGCGTAAGATTTGAGATGTCCTTCTCTAGCAAGGTTTCACCCAATACGGAAGTGATCAACAGGAACCATAGAATCCCTAATGTGTGGAAACAGGCCATTTGGCCCAACAAGTTCACACTGACACTTGGAAGGACATCCCACCCAGATCCATTCTCCTACCCTATTACTCTACATTTACCCCTGACCAATGCACCTAGCCTACACATCTCTGAACCCAATGGGCAATTTAGCACGGCCAATTCACACAGACTGCACCTCTTTGGACAATGGGAGGAAACTGGAATACCCCGAGGAAACCCATGCAGACACTGGGAGAAT
Organism: Chiloscyllium punctatum; assembly: GCF_047496795.1. Taxonomy (NCBI): domain Eukaryota; kingdom Metazoa; phylum Chordata; class Chondrichthyes; order Orectolobiformes; family Hemiscylliidae; genus Chiloscyllium; species Chiloscyllium punctatum. The sequence goes on from NC_092770.1 coordinate 35,807,616, forward strand.
ATGCAGACTCCACACAGACAGTTGCCCAAGGCTGGAATTGTACCTGTGCCCCTGGTGCTGTGAGTCAGCAGTGTTAACCACAAAGCTATTGTGTCACCCCACAATAGGATTTATCTCCACAACAGAATGGTTATTACATCAGTACTGAGCTTTTACTTCTCAAACTGAGGTTCAAATTCAGCCAGATGGAAGTCCCCAATTACCGCAGCAGTGCCACCTGTCCCAGTATGGCTGAAAGGGCTTCAGAGCTGCTTAGACCTATAATTGGACCAGCAGCATCAGGGGTCGACCTACCATTCTTGAGAAAGCTGCCTTCTGGAATATCTCACTGCTGTGGACTTGGAACTCCTATTTGAGTCCAAAGCCTGCAGGAAAGTTATGTGTTGACTGCCTCAGGGAGATGGTTTCCACTAGACTGGGAGTCCCAACATGTCGTGGGTGAAGTGTCAATTTGCTGGAAGAACTGGCTAGTTGCTAAAAATTTCTCAATTAGCTTTGTAAATTGTCTGCTTGCTTCTATGGTGCAAGTAGCTGACCTGCTTACTACTTTGTCCTGGAAAGTGCCTGTTGGTGACAACCACAAGCAAGCTATGCTGGTATTGACTGTGTTGATGGTGCTTTGTTGGACAATGACATGAACCCGTAATTCACCTGCATCTGAGCTTGTGCAAAAGGGACTTGTGTGCATACCCAACAGAGAAAACTGATGAGACATTGACATATTAAACTCTTCAATTCATTTGAATTATTCTTTAAGTGCACTATGACTATTTGAGCTGGTGGCTGAGAATGTGAATGTGAATAATGGCATTTCTTCCTCCCCAATGCCTTCCTGCTTCTCCAGCTCCTCCTCTTTCCTCCCCTCCCACATTGCTTGGCGAGATGGCAGTCCTTTGGTGCCTGAAATGAGAGAGACACCATTTCTCATTTGGTGACTTGTGGCAAAGGAGGAATGGAGTAATATACATACTTTTTTGCCACCTGAAGCCTGTAAATTAAAATTTGTAGGGTGAGGGGAGTGTGAGAAGAAGGATTAGACATAGACATGTTGATCATCATTGGACATTTCAGTGATTGTCTGGAGACCCTCCTGATTCAATGTGTAAAGAGAAACTCTTCCCACCACTGCCTCAACAATGGCATCCAGTACAGTGTCGGAGAACCTTAAGCCATAATTCACAGTTCTTGCTCACATTCTGTCCTGTAATCCTTTCTAGTGTCTGGTCCAATTAGAATGCATTAAGCATGGCAGGCTAACTTTAAGTGCGACAAGATAGTTAAGAGCCCCACAGTCTCAGGACCTACATGCAAGTCAGCAGGCAGTGGATGGCTTGCATACTTCCTGCATCCAAAATAGCAGGTATGAATTTATTGCAATTGTGGAACTTCCACCCATTCTTGAGACTTGTCCAATTTTGTGGCCAAAGAACTTGAAATTAAATGAAACTTTGGTCAGTCTAAGAAATTGTGTGCAACAATGGTATATTTGTGTGTGATTGGTTTTCAGTTGTAAATGCAGGCTATTTAAAGATTTAATGTTTTAAAGTCAAAAAATTCAAATGTTCAGTCACTAACTTTTGAATGTAATCGAGTACTGGTATGCAGGTTGCACAGAAGTGTATTTTGCCCTTTTGCATTTCGAAATCTAGCAGAATCAAGAAAGGAGTGCAAAGTGGGAAAACAAAATCCATTCACAACCTCCCAAAGTTTCAAGAAGCATGAGCTTTGCAGCTTGACCAAGAGTAACCACAATTTGCTGGTGGCAAGCATTGTTTATCCCTCTATTATTTATCGCTCTATTAGAACTTAGTTAACAGTTCAGCATGGTGGCATGCCCTTGCATGTAGAAACCACACATTTTTACAGAAAACTGGCTCAACCATAGTTACGCGTTTTAAGTACTTGCGCAGCAGCAAAAAATGCATCAGCTTCATGTTGGTTATCAATCATGGTGGGGACACTGTTCTACCTTTTTGGGTGGTCAGGACTATCATGGTTTTGTGGGTGTTCCATGTTGCAAGAGAAATTAAACTATAGTGAGTGACCGGAAAGCATGACAGCAATATACTGTTAAAATCCCTGCAGAAGTGATTTACAGTGAAAGGAAGTTATATATTTCCTTGTGACAGAATTGAAGGCTCACATGACAAGATTTCACATTTTAAGACTCTTACCATAGCTAATGTGCAAAATCAATGTAGAAATTACATGACTTAGTATACAATTAATGTATTAAAGTGTAGAAAAAATTATTCCCCAAGCACTTTACACAGTCCAAAAATCCCATGCTGCATTTATAAATTAAACTGCACTATCCACAGAATTGCTGTCTTGTGGGTGAGGTTCAACAATCATCACAGCTCCTACAGGCTCTCTTCCCCATCCTGAGGATGAATCTTCCGATAACCTTGTCATCAAGATTCCTTGACTAAATTCTTTGAGGAAACTTGGTGGTCTTCACATTGCAAAGAACATTCTGGTGATTCCATAATCTTTACATTTTCCAGTCCTCATTTCCTCAAACAGGGGTTTCATCCTTACCAGTCCTCTACTTTGGGATTACCCATCCCTTTCTTCTGCCCGACAGTAGTATCTGCTGTAGTTAATCATCTCCCAAATCTCTTGGCCTAACTGCATCTGAGACTGTCTTGATGTTAACAGACAGTTTGCTTTCCATGCTTCATTCTGTGCCTGTTCCCATCATGATCACATACATGACTACTGGTTTGTCTTTGGGCAGCTTTTGAAAGCAATCACCTGCTTCTGTCCAAGCTACTTCATTTTATTCTGCATTGAACAAGAATGTTTGCAATATAACCACCTTGTAACAGCTAGTGGTCATAAAAATGAAAGTGTGATAACTATGTGCAAACTATTGGATTTTTAAAGAAATTTGCACCAAAATTGAGGCATGTCCCTGCTATTCTTATTATTCTCATCATATACTAACGATAGGGTGTGCGTAGCTCTTACTGTCAAAATGTGGTTAATTGCATTTCGGATTAAGGCCAGCAGATAGATGGGAGAACCACCACCACAAGCAAGTTTCCTTCCAAACCATGTACATTCTGATTTGGAACTTTTTGCCAAAGCTTCTCATTGCTGAATCAAAATCTTGGAACTCCCTTTTTAATAGCCTTACACTGCACTAGATTGACTGTAGCAGTTCAGGGAAGGTGGATTACTGCTAACGTCTCAAAAACATTGAGGGGTGCGCAACAATTGCTGGCTTAGCTAGCGTCGTGTGGTAAAATAAATGGAAACCAAGCCAGAATGTTGTCTGGTTCTTGTTGCCTATGGATACATCAGTCTCCGCTGATGTTTCAGCAGTCTGTGCCTGCATGGAGCAATATCTGGACAATATGCAGGTCTGGGCTTACTGGAGATGCATAGGCTACATGCAACAAAAGTGAAATAGCCATCTCCTACAGGAGACACTGTAACTAATTGGAGTGCTGGATCATTGGCCATCAACATCCTGGACTTTACCTTTGTTGCAGAGCCTAACTGAATTCTGTTGCTATGACCGAATAGGAATTGTGTAGTGTGTAATCCACCACTCAGCTTCCAAGAGCCTATTTCCGTATCTAAAAAACACAAGTCAGAACTGTGATGGAATATTCCGACTTGCCTGGATGAGTGCCATTGCAAGACGCTAAGATCAACATCGTTCAGGATAAGGCAGCTCACTTGATTGACTGGCACCTAAAACATTCAGACATTCCAGCAACTGACACGAATAGCCTGTGCCAGTTACAAGATGATCTGCAACAAATTACAATGTTCTCGCTTTGCATCTTGCAAACCCATGACTTCTACTACTTGGACTTACAAGGGTAGCTTTTATATTTCCTAGTCACCAAATGTTTGAAGTAATCATGCTGTTTGATTCAAAGTTGGAGCTTCAACAAGTGAATTTGTTACAGCCACTTGAATGTTGCTCAGCTCCTGACTGTACCGCAACAGTAAATTTGGCACCGTGGATGTACATTCTCAAGTTCCTGTTAGTTTATGAATAATATAAATAAATACACATTTTGTCTTTAAAAAAATCTTAGTATAACTGTTTCAATGTTTGATTCAAAAACAGAAATTGCTGGAAAAGCTCAGCAGGTCTGACAGCGTCTGTAAAAGAGAAATCAGAGTTAATGTTTTGGGTCCATGTCAGGTTCCAGTTCTGTAAAAGAGAAATCAGGTTGACGTTTTGGGTCCAGTGACCCTTCTTCAGAACAGGAACTTGACTGGACCCAAAACATGAGCTCTGACAGCATCTGTGACAGAGAAATCAGACCTGCTGAGCTTTCCCAGTGATTTCTGAATGACAGCATCCATAGTTTTTTTTGGTTTTTGTTACATTGATTATCTTTACTAGACTGCTTTTCCTTAAATATACTAAAAAATATTACTATAAAAAGTACAATGTGTGTACAGTCTGTTGTACAACTAGATCCCTGAGGCAAAACAATAAAGCAAATTTACCAAATGATCTTCTCACCCCTGCTTCCCCCCAAAATCAAGAAATTACCAAGCAAATTCCACTTCTTGTACCTTTCACTTCATAATAAATCATAACCATGAGAAATGAAACAAATGAATTAGCAGGAAAATAGGAGTAAGATGCATGAATTTCACTTGAAATTGATGCAATTAAGATACTTAATATGCAATCACAAATATTTGCATCTTTCCCCTCAATATTGCACAATGTAGCTACATATTTCCTGAGTGTCCAGTTCTGATATATGCAGAATATGTGAATAAAGAAGTTCTAGCTGACTACTTGCACCTTCAAATTTTGAGTGGAAATGTCATCAGCAAGGCTCACTTCAATGAGTCCTCTTATCTCTATGGCCTCAGTCCTGATGGTGCAGTTTTCCAGAGTTCCTTATTAACCAACTGCTAGAAATACCCTATTTGGTCACTTCCAGAAATAAAATCCAGCTCTTTAGCATTTCAAAGCTATTAAAATAGTTTTGCAAGTCTTAGATCTTTTCAGGCAGCTCACACAGTACCTTGAAAAGAGGGGAAGGTGGAAGCATACTAGTTCACTGGACAAGAAATTCCGAGAGCTAAGCTAGTACTCTGGGGACGTAGCTTCAAATACACAGCAATTAATTTAAGTATTCTGAAATTGAGAGCTAGTGTGAGTAATGATGTCCATGAAAAGATCATCAGGTATTGGAAAAGAAAATCTGCAGTCCTTGCTTGATCTGGTCAGCATCTGACTCCAGACCAATGACTTGTGGTTGAGTTTGAACTTCAGTCTGAAATGGCCTCACACATCACTCTGTTCAAGGACAGTTTGGGATAGGCATCAAATGCTGGCCTTGCCTTTAACCTACACATTCCACCAACCGATTTAAAAAAAAATCTCGGGCTTTGCTAAATAGAAAAACTCAATCTTTTTGCCAGAATTGTGTTCCTTTTTCTGTCTGTCTCTTTTTATCTACATTGATTGCCTTTACTCTTCAGCTTTGCTGCTTTCTGTCTACCAGCACATGTCTGAACTTCCTCCTTGTTAGTACTGTTTCCAGGTCATGGGTTGCCGAATCAAATGTTTTGAGACTTGTTAGCCAAGTGTGTGTAGTTGGTTTCTTTATACCAGCTGCAAACTGTTAAGACTATGTTGAACATTTTTTTTATAAACAAACAATTCCATAGGTCTATTAAAGAAATTGCAGAAGTTATTCATAGCATCTCGGTCACCACTCATCACAGCGTGTTTTATTTTGTGGATGTTTTTCACTGTATTGCATAAAGGATAGCATGTTGTGTCTCCAAGCATTTAGCATTCATCATCAGTGATGATGATAATGTTGGGCATGTTATCACTGATAATTTGCAATTTGTTTTTATTGTCACTCATGTTGTCTCACTAGCTGGTGATGTCATTGTCTCTGTGGCTCGTGATGCTATTTTTGTCTGCTTGCCCAACTTAGTGAGTTACAGAGATGTACAGCACGGAAGTAGACACTTTGGTCTAATTCGTCCATACTAACTAGATATCCTGAATTAATCTAGTCCCATTTGCCAGCATTTGGTCCATATCCTCCTCAAACTTTTTTCTGTTCATATACCCATCCAGATGCCTTTTTAAATGTTGTAATAGTACCAGCCTCCACTACTTCGTCTCGCGGCTCATTCCATACACGCACAACCATCTGCATGAAAAAGTTGCCTTTTAGGCCCCTTTTATATATTCCCCCCCCCCCCCCCCCCACCCTAAACCTATGCCATCTAGTTCTGGACTCCCCCACCCCAGGGAAAAGACTTTGTCTGTTCGTGCTATCCATACCCCTCATGAATTTATAAACCTCTAAGGTCATCACTCAGCCTCAGATGCTCCAGGGAAAACAGCCCCAGCCTGTCTAGTCTCTCCCTGTAGCTCAAATTCTCCAATCCTGGCAACATCCTTTTAAATCTTTTCTGAGCCCTTTCAAGTTTCACAACATGATTCCAATAGTAAGGAGACCAGAACTGCACGCAATATTCCAACAGTGGCCTAACCAATGTCGTGTACAGCTGCAACATGAACTCCCAATGTCTGTACTCCATGCTCTGACCAATAAAGGAAGGCATACTAAATACCTTCACTATTCTATGTACTTGTGATTCTACTTTCAAGGAACTATGAACCTGTACTCCAAGGTTTCTTTGTTCAGCAACATTCCCCAGAACCTTACCATTAATTAGCTGGTGATAAACCATTAGATGCAAAATAGCCTATTTATCTTTTGAATCAGCTTTTCTGAGTCCTTTATGTAGAAGTTTCTGGTGGAGTTTCTTGGGATCAAGGAAGACTTGCTTCCATTTGGGTCCAATGAGTTCTGAAATGATGAGTCAAATGTAAAATCTACAGTTGTAGAACAGGTGTGGTGCTTTAAGAGTTGGAAGATGGTCTGTTTGGATGTTGGTTTACTACTTCTGACAGTTTAACTTGTCTCTGTACACTTATGATGAAATGTATTAAATGCCTTCCCAAATAAGGCTCCCTTGTTTTGGTTGTTACAAGCAAGGTTTGCCTATGAGGCTACACTTGACCTCTTCAGGGATGCTTTTGAGGATGCCCTGAAATTGTTTCTGCCATTCCCTGCTACAAAGCAACTCTAACTGGGCAATTGCTTCAAGGTCTGGAGGTCAGGCCTGCAAATGACAGGTCGCAACCAGCAAGGCTGGATCTTTGTAATTGATGCCTTAATGCTGAGCAATGTGGCCTGGCAGAGGAACACCTTTTCTTACAACCAGATTTGGAGGATCCTGCAAAACACTACTGATGCTAGTTCTCCAGGACTTTGAGGACAGTTTAGCTGCAGTGATTTGACATGACCTTGGTCTCAGATTTGAGATCCTGGTTCTGAAATACTTCCTTTCACTTCTATTTGCAATTTTCAATCAATGATAATTTTGTCATGAGGTTCATCTGGTTCCTCCCATGTGTTTGAAACTCATAACCTTTGAACTTTTGCTGGAAAGGTGTTCTCAATTTTAAAATAAATGGTTTGTGTTTTTACTGTCATCCTTATTCACCACCTTTATTCTGCTTTTTCTGGCTACAACAAAAAATGCAGCTGAATCTTTCTTCTTAACTAGTACCCTTTAGAAATCTATTGAATGCTAGTCTGCACCTCTGCTTAAACTTTTAAAATACCTCTGTGAAATCATTCACTACTGAATTTATCGAGTTCTGAAGAAGGGTCACTGGACTCAAACTGCTAACTCTGTTTCTCTCTTCACAGATGCTACCAGACCTGCTTAGATTCTTCAGCAGTTCTTTGTTTTATTTCGTCATGGGCTATAATTGTGCATTCATTGCTGGTCTCTTTACTTTAGACAATTCTTCAGTTCTCTCTCTCTCTCTCTCTCTCTCTCTCTCTCTCTGTGGTACTAATGCACATTGATTTTTTTTTTCTCAATCTAATTTAATGTGAAGTCAGTTTAAAACCTTTTGGTCTTACTCCTAGATGCTGCTGCTATCCTGATTTTTTTTCTATTTCCTCAAAGTTCAGTAATCTCAGACTATCTTAAAAATGCAGAAACTTTGATCATATTTTTTACAGCTCTTCATGCAACTGACAAATTGCTGTTTGGCACCAGACTACAGTGCAGCAATAAATATGACATGCTGGATGTATATTCATATGACAGCCTGTCTTGTTACTTTGCAAACATGTTATGACCAAGGATTAAGTACACCATCACTCTTGTTCTACTACTTCATGGGTCGCAACATAAAACAAAACAGCCTTTTCTGGTTATCAAAATGACAAAATAAATGCCATATCTATATCAGATCTTAAAAATATCTGTTGCCAAGTTTCCTATTGTGTTTATTTGCAAAACAACTTATTCAATTACAATGCAATGATTGGCTAACATACACTCTAAGTAAAATAGGAGTACCAATTTTTATTGCTCTAAATATCCCCAAACACACACCCAAGCATCAATTTCAGGAAAAGAGAAAAGCAAATTTATCTGCTAAGGTTTGCTTGTTGAGGAAATGAAGCAGTTTGGCCATTGGATTATCATTGAAGGCAAACGAGTAAAGCACAAGATGTCCTGGATTCTGGTTTTCTGTTGTGTGGTAATATCCTGAATCATGTATGATTTCTCTGATGTCTTGCAGGCACAGCTTGGTCATGAAGTACAGACTTGATGTTCTTTCAATCACTCTTTCAAAAGAGCAAATAGGTTTCACCCTGAACTGATTAGAGGGTTGTCTAAATTTGTAATCAATTGATGTCTCATCAACTTTCCTCCCAGCTCAGCAAGCCCAGAGATTGCTGGAGAAACTCTGCAGGCTCAGCAGCATCTATGGAGAGGGAAACAGAGTTAAAGTTTCAGGTCTGGTATGATTCCTCAGAAAATAAGTACTTGTCCAGATAAAACAAGAATTTGGCTAATCCAGTTACTGTTCAAACAGCCTTAGTTGAGTCTATAGCAAAGCAAAGAATTATTGACTGGTATGTGATTTCTAGGGTATCCCCCTTTTTATTTTAAAAAAAACTCATCCACATGAACTTATGACCTCTTTTTAAAGAAATCACCCCTAGTGTTCCCAAAAAATATTCGAAGTTCCATTTTTCATAATCCTTAAACTACTTCTGTCCTTCAAGAAAAGTTGAATATGAAATGTTTTGTAACAATATAACAATGTACTGCAAGCGTACATTGGAACACAATCACCTGCAAGTTCACATGCTATCTTTGTCCTGACTCGAAAGTAACGTTCCTTGACTATCAATGGGTTAAAATTGTGGAACCCCTTAACAGCACTCTTGATAGATGTACACTAAACAGATGAGTAGTTCAAGAAGCCAGTTCATTACCACCTCCTTGAGGTTAATATAGGGATGAGCAATAAATGCTTCTCTGCAGAGTCCTCTCGCTCTAAAGTCCAGCCACACCTACAACTGGCCAACAATTTCCATTAGCCAGCTTTGCAGTAGATGTCTCTGTATTTTCATTACTAAGCATGTCATGTTGTTTGGCAGACAATAGCTTCTATTTAATAGTGTGAACATGTTGCCTTTGATCACTGTGTCTGATCGTTGTTTCCCATGGATTATTTAAAATGCTTTCTGAAACTTATTAGCCACTTTTCTTTTCCCCCAGTGTATATGTTTTGTTGTATTTAAGTAAGAGTTAAAAATAAAACAAATTAGCATGTTATCTATCTCTCAGCAATGATATTTATTCAGTGCATTGTTTTGGTGTGTGCATTTGCATTTTTATTGGAAGGCTTTAGTCTCTTCCAAATGTCTTGAACTTTGTTTTTGCCTCTAGCTGTGAGCTAAATTTACATTGTATAGTGTACTTAGTTTTCCAGGGTCCAGCAGTCCTGACAGTTTATTTTTCTCGACAGAAATTTTCATGCAAACAAAAATTAGAAGGTTAAGTTCAGCTACGATTGAGATTAAAACTTCCTTTGAAGCTTTTTTTCTTCAAAAACCCAAATGCCTATTTTGAGATAAAGAAAAGATTATTAACTAGTTTCACATCTGTCTTGTTTTTGATTTTATAGATTTGAGATTATATTTTGCTTCAGGGCTTGCTCAGTTGAATTTAATTCTAGCAACAGAGTTAACCAGGCTGTTGAATTGTAAGTTTATCATAGGTGATGTTGTATGTAAATCCTAAGCTTAAGAGCTGTCAGACAGCAAGAAATCGAAACATTGGCAATTCCAGTTTTTTAAAATTCACACAAAGGATGTTTGTGACATTGATTGATTAGATCAGTGTTTATTGCTCCGTCCTGGTTGTCTTGAAGGTGGTAATGGTGAACTGCCTTTTTGAACTGCTGCAGTCCAATGCCAGTTGGGAGGGAGTTCCAGAGTCCTGACCCTATGACATTGAAGGATTGCAATATTTCTGAATCAGGATGGTGAGTGGCTTGACGGGGAGCTTACAGATGGTGGTGACAGATGGTATCTGCTGTCCATTTCCTTCTAGATGATAGTGATTGTGGGTTTGGAAGCTACTACTTAGGATCCTTGGTGAATTTCTGCTGTGGACCTTGTCATTGCTGTACATTGCTACTACTTTGCATTGGTGGTGCAGTTAGTTAATGTTTATGACTGTGGTGCCAATCAAGTGAACTGTTTTGATCTGTATGGTGAAATAAATCCTGCGGACAAGTATCCCTTGAACAAGTTGTCCTTGAACAAGTTGACACATGAAAAGCCCTTTGCATTGGTTCAGCTCGATCAGAACCAGCTCGGAGTGTCAGAATGTCTGACAGTCGTGTTTTTATAATGTTAGCCAGGGCTCCCTGATTGAGACTGTCAATCTGGTGCAATCAAGGAACTTATTCTGAGAGGTCCACCTGGCTGACCTCATGACAATCACTACAGATGGCGTCAAGCTTATTGAGTGTTGTTGGACCTGCATCAATCCAGGCAAATGAATATTCCACATACTCCGACCTTGTACCTTGTTAGATGATGGACAGACTTTGGAGAGTCAGGAGGTGAGTTAATCGCTGCAAGATTCCTAGCTTCTTGAATGGCTTGTCCAGTTCAATTTCTGGTCTGTGGTTACCACCAGGATGTTGATAATGGGTGATTCAGTGATGTTTATTCTATTGAATGTCAAAGGCAATGGTTAGATTCTCTTTTGTTGGAAATGGTCATTCCCTGGCATTTGTCTGGCATGAATGTTATGTAGTGTGAATGTTTCTTGCCACATGTCAGTCTAAACATGTATATTGTCCACATTTTGTATTGCTTGGACATGGACTGCTTTGGTATATGAGGAGTTGCAAATGAACATGGTGCAATAATCAGCAAGCATCCCACTTCTCATCTTATGATTTGTGGAAAGTTCATTCATGAAATTGTTGAAGGTAGTTGGGCCAAGGACATCATCCTGAGAAACTCTTGCAGTGATGTCCTGGAGCTGAAATGACCTCTAACCAACTTAGTCATCTTCCTATGTGCCAGGTATTGACAGCAATCAGCATTGAGGTTTTTTTCCCTGATCTCCATTGGCTCCAGTTTTGCTTGAACTTGTTGATACCGCACTCCAAACTTTGATGTCAAGGGCAGTAACTCTTCCATAACCTCTGGAATTTAGCTGTTTTGCCCATGCTTGGAACAAGACTATAATGAGGTCAGGAGTTTACTAACTTTGCTGGAAACTGGTCTGGGTATCCCTGAGCAGGTTATTGCGAAGCAAGGGTTGCTTGATAGCATTTTACTCAGTAGTTGATGGATAGCAACTAGCTGTGGTGGATTTTGTGTACAGGTCATATCTGGGCAGTTTTCCACATCCAATTGTCATTGTTGTAGCTGTTTGAGAATGGCTTGACTATGGCATGGCAAGTTCTCAAGCACAAGTCTTCAGTACTATTGCCAAGATGCGATCAGAACCCATACCCATTACTGTGTTAGTGCCTCTAAGAATGTTTTGCTATCATGTGGAGTGAATCAAACTGGCTCAAGACTGGTATCTGTGATGCAGGAACATGACAGATCGTTCACCTGATATGTCTGGCTGAAGAATGTTGCAGCTGTTTTAGCCTTATTGCTTGCTGGGTTCCTTCATTATTGAGGATTGGGATGTTTTGTGGAGCTTCCTCCTCCAAAGGGTTGTTTAATTGTCCACCATGACTTACAACATGACGCGGCAGCACGTCCGAGGTTAGATCTAATCTGTTGGTTGTGGAATGACTTGGCTGTGTCTATCACTCATGGCTTATGCTGTTTGACATGCAAGTAGCTAAATTTTGTAACTTCATCAGGTTGATGTCTCATTTTTTAATTATGCCCGATGCTGCTCTTGGCATGGCTTCCTGCACTTTTCGTTGAACCATTGATTTCCTGACTTGATAGGCCACAAGGTTTAAAATCATGTTGGATTACATTTGAACTGCTGCTGATGGTCCGCAGCATCTCATGGATGCTCAGTCTTGAGATGCGAGAACTACTTGAAGTCAATCCTATTTAGCACGGTGATAGTGTCACATGGCATTCTCAATGTGAAGACAGGACGTTGTCTGCACAAAGGCTGTAACTGATACTGTCATGGACAGATGCATCTGGTGAGGATAAGATCAAGTAAGTTTTTTCCCCTCTTGGTTCCCTTACTACCTGTTGCAGCAGCTATGCCCTTGAGGACTCAACCAGCTCAATGACCAGGCTATTTTCAGATTTTTCCATTTGTAATGTTGATTGAGGAGTCAATATTGACTAGGATTCCCCTGTCCTCCTTCAGTATTCTCATGGGATCTTTATCTTGGCTTGAACAAACGGTGGGGTTACCATCTCTTGAAAAGATGGTCACCCCAACATTATATCACTCCTTTAGTATTGCACTGGAAGATCAGGCTAGATTTCTGTGTTCAAGGGATCTTGAAACCAACCCTTTGATACAAAGGCAAGAATGCTACAAACAGAGTTACTGTTGGCTGTGTGCATTCAAACTTGTATAAACAGGCCTCGTGTCGTTTAGCTCTCGTGCATTACATTTGTTACCAATGTCAGCACAACCAGAACTATTTCAGTTTGATGAGAGAATGGTTGTAACTGTGGATGTGCATTATTTTAAATCCTTGATGAGCCAGCAAATGTTGCTTTGTTTTACACCCAATAATTTTGACTCTGGAAAAGTGAAAGGCCAGCAATGTTATGAAACTTGCTATTTAAACTGGAAAAACCGTTAGGTCAGATAAAAGCACTCACTGATTATTGGCCAACTGTTCAAAATCTTAACCAATGCTGCTAAAGTAATTGATGTCCTTTCTTTCCATCTCCTTTGTTATGAGGTTTTAAACTCCAAGATGAGGAGTGAGTAGGTGAAACTCCAGGCTTGTCAGTTTGGGTTGGGAATGGTGAGAGTGCTGGGGGAGAATAGGCTGTTGGTCAAGAAACTGAGCCATTGCTACAACCTCTGTTAACCAGTGAGAGGACTTCATAAGATTAGCTCTAAAATGCACTAAAGTTCAGAAATGGTTATTGAATTTGGCAATGCTTCCACTGATGCTGAGCAATTGATGACTTTTGCATCTGGAGCAGCGCCAGTAAATTTAGTGTTCATTTTAAATATCTTAATTGTTGTGTTTTTGAGAAATGAGTTGGAATAAAATTGTGATTTTTATTCTTTAGTTATTGCTTTGTTCATTTAAGAAATGGCCATATATTTTCCACTTGGAGCCGAGTGCTGAAATGTTTGTAAACCGAGGATATGCTGTGGAATGACATGTAACGAATTTCTCTTGCCCTACTCTGTTCTACTTGATGTATGTTATTTTCAGTTTCTCAACATAGTTTAAGTCTTAAAAAGTATCCATGTCTGCATGCAACTGTTTCAGCTCAGATCTTTTAGGCCTTCAAAAAGTACTTCAAGTAAACTGTATCGATTTGCACAAACACTAAGATGAAATAATCCAGCAATTAATCTATTAGTGGCTTATGAGCATTTAAATAGTGCTGGTGACGGGAGGTCTTTCATGCCGTTTAATGTCCCATTCAGGCGTACAAGCTTAACACAGGCTTGAACTGTGGTATGAAAATTCAAAATAGCAGCACAGGCATCAAATTAACAGTGCAGTGATTGGCATCACTAACTGCCAGTTCTGCATGCTGCTAGAAGTGATTAGTGCATAAACTTCTCTGCAAATATGCATCCATCTGAAATATGATTGGTGTACCTCAGATGCCATTTGCAAACTTTGAGGCTAAAAGTCTTAACTTCAATCTAGCTTCTCCCACTTGAAAAAGCATTATACTTTTAGGTATGTTAAAGGTTTAAGAAACATTTACTGACTTATTTGAATACTGAAGGCTGAATTTTCACCTGGGCACTGAGGCATAGTTCATTGTGTGAATGGCCACATTAGTGTGTTTTTATTATGTGTTCTTGGGATGCGGCTGTTGCTTGTTGGGCCATCAATTAATACCTATCCATTATTGCCCCTGAGAAAGTGATAATGAACTGGCTTCTTTAATAAATGCTGTCTTTTTTGTAAAGGGGCATCCACAGTGCTGTTGGGAAGGGGGTTTCCAGGATTTTGCCCAGTGACAGTATAAGAACTGAGATATAGTTGCTGCAGTCTATTTTGGAGATGATACACAAGCTGCCACTGTGCATTAGTGGAATACTTTGAACAGTTTTGGGCCCCTTACTGATGGAAAGATATACTGGCATTGCAGGTAGTGCAGAGAAGGTTTGCTAGGGTGCTCATGTGTATGGAGGGACTGTCTCATGAGGGGAGGTTGGTAGGTTGAGCCTATACTCATTGGAATTTTGAATGAGAAATGACCTTCTTGAAACATAAGATTCTGAGGGAACTGAACTAGGTCGATGCCGAAAAGTTGTTTACCCTTAGGAAGAGTCTAAAATCAAAGGGCATAATCACAATTAAAACATAGATGAGGAGCAATTCTTCCTTCTTCTGGGGTCCGCCATTTTAAAAGAGCAGAGGCAGAGGTGAACACCGGCCTGCCGGCAATATATTTGGGCAATGGCTGAACATGAGACACTACATGTGTAGTGTCTTCCACCCACCCTCCTTGTCTAATGAGAAAAAAAGGACTCTGCGATGGGTTGATAAGGTAAGTTGATTGATTAAAAATTTAGTTTTTCTATCTTCTATTAATTGGTTAGTTATAAAACTCTGGGTCAGATATGTGGTTGACCCCTTTGTAATCATTAAAAACACAGAAATAGAAAACACACACCGGATCATCAACGCCACACTCACAGGAATCCGATTCACGAGAGAGGAAGAAAAGGGCAACCAACTCCCATTACTAGACGTGATGGTACAGAGAACACCTAATGGAGAATTCACCACAAAGGTGTACAGGAAAGCCACACACACACAGACCAAGTCCTGAACTATGAAAGCAACTACCCCAACACACACAAAAGAAGTTGCATCAAGACACTGTTCAAAAGGGCCACAACACACTGCTGCACACCAGAACTGCAAAAAGAGGAAGAAGAACACCTCTACCATGTATTCGCCAAAAATGGATACCCGCGCAATTTCATCAACAGATGCCTAAGGGAAAGACAATGGAACAAGGACATGCTGCAACCCAAAGGACTAGCCACACTACCATACATCAAGAGCATTTCCGAACTGACAGCCAGACTACTGCGACCACTAGGACTTATAACAGCACACAAACCAACAGCCACTCTCGGACAACAACTCACCAGGACGAAGGACCCGATACCCAGCATGAGCAAAACCAATGTAGTGTACAAAATCCCATGCAAGGACTGCACAAAACACTACATAGGACAAACAGGAAGACAGCTAATGATCCGCATCCATGAACACCAACTAGCCACGAAACGACATGACCAGCTATCCTTAGGTAGCCCCACACACAGATGACAAGCAACATGAATTCGACTGGGAACACTACTATTATAGGACAAGCC